>NC_142066.1:36809748-36992248 GCF_059756535.1 Pantherophis guttatus | reverse complement strand
ATGAAGAGTAATCAATGTTTCATTCATTATGCATTTCATCTCTTCCTCTAGATACTGCAGTATTCAGAGCATTCTTACAATTTCAGTGGCTTTACTCCCAATTCTGTTGCCTGGATTTCTTATGACTGGAACTGTACCACTATCTTTCCCTGACTTTTTAAAACAAACATTTTGCAGCTTAACCTAAAGTTGAATAAAATATATATTTTAACAATCAAACATGTTTTAGGAGAAATTCTTTTTCATTGTATATGTGTATTTCAGTAGATTACTCACTTTAAAAAAACATAAAGAATATAATCGTGCATGTATGATCTGGTAAAATATTAGGGTTAGTAAAATTAGCCATTTAAACATAATAACATTTATTTAGTTAAGCTAAGAAGACAATTTTTGTTGTTCTTTTAGTACTGGGGAATTAGTTTCTTTTTGCATAAAACTAAC
Organism: Pantherophis guttatus; assembly: GCF_059756535.1. Taxonomy (NCBI): domain Eukaryota; kingdom Metazoa; phylum Chordata; class Lepidosauria; order Squamata; family Colubridae; genus Pantherophis; species Pantherophis guttatus. The sequence goes on along the minus strand of NC_142066.1, from coordinate 36,991,804 downwards.
ACATTGATTGAGTTTCACAATGGAGATGAATGAGAAAAAGCTGATACATATTTTTTTAGGATAAGCATTAATTGTTCATTTTTAATATAGTAGAAGACACAATGACTATCAAATACCAAAGAAATTGATAAATAATTTCTGAATATTTTCTGAGAACCCTGCTTTGTTTTCTGTCTGAAGTTAAAACACTGAAACAAACAAAACAAACCCTTGTGGGATAGCATTCTTTTCCTATATTACTCCCTTTGTCAAATGATTGTCCAAACTGATGTTGATCCTTAAGAAAAAAGAAATGAATGATCAACTTGACTAGATCTACCATTGTGATTTGTCAAAAATCATAGACTATTTTAAAATCTTTTCTCTCTGCCCTTTCCCCCTATCCTAAATATACTGTAACATCCTTTAAAATAACTACTGGAGGAGTGTTGTATTGTACTGTACTGTACTGTTCTGTACTGTACTGCACTGCATTGAATTGAATTGCATTGAATTGAATTGAATTGAAAAAAATTGAATTTACTGAATTTGTTGAATTTATTGAATTTATTGTATTGAATTGTGTTGCATTGTTTCAATTTTGAACTTGCAACCTGTGGAAGTATGTAAATATGAACATAGAGAGTAGAGTAGAGTAGAGTAGAGTAGAGTAGAGTAGAGTAGAGTAGAGTAGAGTAGAGTAGAGTAGAGTAGAGTAAAGCAGAGCAGAGCAGAGCAGAGCAGAGCAGAGCAGAACAGAACAGAACAGAACAGAACAGAACAGAACAGAACAATAAGAATAAAATTAAAAAGAGCCTTGCTGGTGAAACAGACTAAAGTGCTGTTAAATACTAGCACTTAGCTGCCAGCTGCCTGCAATTAGTGCAAGTTTGAATCTCACCAGGCTCAAGGTTGACTCAGCCTTCCATCCTTTCAAGGTAGGTAAATTGAGGACCCGGATTGTGGGGGCAATAAGCCAACTTTGTATAGAACAACACTGCTTGGGGGGGGGGGGGCGAAAGCCCTAATAAGCAGATATATACAAAAAAAGTATGCAGGCTATTACTACAATGCATTGTAAACCGCCCTGAATCTACAAAAAAGGGCAGCATATAAATTGGACTAATAAAATAAATAAATAAATAAATAAATAAATAAATAAATAAATAAATAAATAAATAAAATTGAAAATAACTTGCCTGACATAACAAGTTTTCTTCTCTTTTCCTGTCTTCTCATTTACTTCCTTTTTTATGCATTTTTAGATTACGTAGAATTAATATTGAGTTTACTGATGTCCAAACTATTCTGGTTGTTCCAACAAACAAACAATTGATATATTTCAAAATAAACTATGAAGTATATAATGTTGGGAGAAGGCTGTTTGGAAAAGAAAATCTTACAAACCCAATAATCTTAGAACAAACCTGGGAAAAGTGTGGAAGAGTTGTCTAAGGTTTAAGAACTTGCACAAGGCATTCTGAAACTCTTTATTTCTAATGCTGTAGATGAATGGATTCATCATAGGAGGAAAAATCACATATATTATGGCAAAAACTAAGTCTAAATAAGATGAACTATTGGTGGGAGGTCGGGCATAGACAAAGAAAGCAATACAAATGAGCACTGAGACTACAATTAAGTGTGGGAGGCAAGTAGAGAGAGCTTTTTGCCGTCCCTGTACAGAACGGATCTGAAGTACAGCTCTGAAGATCCATACATAACTTATAATGATGAAGATAAAGCACCCTGCCCCTAAACTAGAGCTCACTACAAGAAGAACAACTTCTACTAGGTATAGGTCAGAGCAAGAAATTTTCAGTAGTTTGGGGATTTCACAGAAAAATTGGTCAACTTTATTTGAACAGAAAGTTATTGAAAATGTACTGCTTGTGTGCAATATGGCATAAAGGAAACCAGATATCCACACACTGGCTACCATTTTAATACAGGTTCTGCTATTCATTATTGTTTCATATTGTAATGGATTGTAAATAGCAACATGACGGTCATGTGCCATTACAGTTAAGAGAAAGATCTCAGATGCATCAAAGAAAAAGAAAAAGAAAACCTGAATGGCACATTCAAAATAAGAAATGAAATTGTTGTTCATGAGTGAGATGAACATGGATTTGGGTACAATGGATGATATGGAACCAATATCAATAATTGCCAAGTTCATTAAGAAGAAGTACATTGGTGTGTGCAGGTGATGATCAACAGCAATTGAAATGATGGTGAAAAGATTCCCCAGCAGGGTGATCAGGTATACTGTTAGAAGGAGGAAGAAATATAAGATCTGCAACTCTTGACTTTCAGAAAATTTCAGAAGCAGGAACCCAGAATCGGAAGTAAGATTTAACATTCTGTTCTCTCTGTGGGAAGAAGAGGAAAAAGGATTAATTAAAAAAAATTGCTCTGATAATACAGTGCTATTAAGTTGAATCATTTAGTTTATGTTAACTAATGAGCTAAAAAAAATCAAGTTAGGACAACAGTTGATGTTTAAATCAGTTTTAGCTTTTTGGTAAAGGAACAGTTTTTCAGACACTGTAAATTTCCATTGTAAATGTATATGGCTATAATGTTTGCATATGGGAGATTTCTGAACAAGTTGACAATTGATTAATGTGTCTTTAAAAACAAATTTAAAAATCATCCTTAAAACCTCAATATTCTTTAAAGGGATTTGAAATATTAATTCATTTGGTGAGTGGTTTCAGGATTAATACAGAGAAGACTAGATGTTAATAAAAAGATGAAAATAAAAGATGAAACACAATTGATTAATAAAATGGATTTTAAGATTGAGAAGAAGGTAAAATATATGGATATCATACAATATTCTGAATAGTTCTGAAATAAGTATATTAAAACAGAGAATGAAGCTATAAAGACATGTTAAAATGAGAAAATCTAAAACTGTCATCGTTAGGAAGAATTTTCATACAATCAGTCAGCATTTAATTTTCAGCATGATTTAATTTTTGACCAGCATAGTTTACGGGTAGCAACCTTGGTTTTATCACAACAACTTACAAAAAATGCATTTTAGTAGTTCAACTTATTTGAATTTACATGTATCATGCCAAGTATAATACAGTACTCGTAAATTGATATTCATATTTTAGAAGCAATGTGGTCAAAAGTTGCCAAATTATTCAATTTATCAAATACAGAGTTTTTTCTTACACCAATAAGTTGCTATGTCTGGATCCATAAATCTGATATGCAATTCAAACATAAGATCTGATAGAAAAGCAACAACATTCTTGTATTTTACCTTGACCATTATATTGTGATGTGGTGACATGTAAAAACAAACAAACAAACAACATTTTGCAAGCCCAAGATATAAAAAAATAAAAAAAGGAGCTATCAAAGTCTCAGGTTTAGGGAATGAGATGAAGAATAATGATAAAAAAGATAATAAATTATAAATGTATCTACTTACCTTACTTGCAAATTTCACTTAGGTTTATTCACAATTCTAGGATAATCTTGGTTTTGGTAACTCAGCTATGCCTTTCTGTTCATTGAAACATTTTTATGCTTTCTTTGAAAACTGCCACATTATTAAGTATTGCTTCTTCTAATCAATATGGGATTTGCTGCATCTGCAGCAGCATCATGTTTGTTTCAGTTTCTTTGACACAACTTCAGTACCCAAGAGTCTATCACAGTTAATTAGAAATAGTTCCTCATTTTTTTTAAAAAAGCTTGGTCTATACTTAGTTTTTGCTACTGATAAATTTATTGGATTAAAATATTCAGTAGTCTCTTTGCCTCATCCATTAATTATTTTCAATATATTTTTCACATTTATGGTCAGAGTTAAAAAAAAAAAACTAAAGTTAATGTCAGCTATGTATTTTTTACAAAGTACAATCTATACCAGTGATGGCTAACCTTTTTGCCATCGCGTGCCAAAAGTGATAGGAACGCGGTGGGGTCACACGCATGCATGCCCATATCTATAATTCTAGGCGCCGTGCTCACCCCGCTTTTGGCACGTAATGGCTCGGTGGGCCTGGTAGGCCCGTTTTTTGCTCTCCTCAGGCTCCAGAGCCTTTCTAGGAACCTAGGAAGGGCAAAAACGGCCTTCCCCAACCCCCCAGAGGCCCTCCAGAGGCTGGAAACAGTGTGTTTCCTGACTTCTGGTGGGCCCAGAAGGCCCAAAAATCAGCTGGCTGGCGCACGCATGCGTGCTGGAGCTGAGCTCGTGTGCCCGATATGGCTTCGCGTGCCACCTGTGGCACCCGTGCCATAGGTTCGCCATCACAGATCTATACTATAAAGATAGTATAGATTGGTCATGACAATCATATCATTTTCTTGTTGACTTTTACCATTTGCTCATTTAATTCCCTATTAAATTTTAGTGAACACTACAGCAGAAAATTTCTCAATTGCAGAAATTTCTTTGACTTGTATATTATAAGTGATTAAGCTTTCAATGTTTCTTTAAATAGCATAAGAGTCTTGACAACTGTTTATCTAAATTGAATGTGTGATCTAAATTTATGGTACAGATGTTCAATGAAGTGTTTGCCTCTTCAAACATTTTATTGAACAGCTGTACCATAAATTTAGATCACACATTCAATTTAATGTTTAAGCCATGGTGTGGGGGGACTATATTTGCTCATGATTCAAGTGAAATATAGGTCTGCTTTTGTTGGTAGAATCATAAACAAAGATTTTTTCTGTGGCCTAAACCCAGAAACATTGTCCTCTCTCTTTTATTTAATTTGTTATTGAGAATTCATTCTCAAAGGAATGTGTCCTACCCAATATATATGTCTGTGTGTGTGTGTGTGTGTGTGTGTGTGTGTGTGTGTGTGTGTGTGTAATGTGTATATGTGAGTGGTGGGTTCTAAAATTTTTTACTACTGGTTCTGTGGGTGTGGCTTATTTGGTGGGTGTGGCTTGGTAATCATGTGACTGATGGGGCATGGCTTGGTAATCATGCGACTGGGTGGGCATGGCTTGGCAGTCATGTGACTGGGTAGGAGTGGCTTGGCTGTCATGTGACTGTGTGGGAGTGGCTTGGCAGCTGTTGGTTACCACCTTTAAAGCGCTCCATGGCATCGGACCTGGGTATTTGCAAGACCGCCTTTTGCCACCGATACCCTCCCACCGACCAGTACGCTCCCACAGAGAAGGACTTCTCAGGGTGCCATCAGCCAGGCAATGTCGGCTAGCGACCCCCAGGGGAGGGCCTTCTCTGTGGCAGCACCTGCCCTCTGGAACGATTTGCCCCCGGATATATGAAAGATACCAGATCTCTGGGCCTTTCGCCATGACCTAAAAACTTTTCTTTTCCATCAAGCAGGGCTGGCGTGAGCCCCCCCCCACTTTAGTTCTTTTTAGCTTCCTAGCTTTTAAGTGTAAATTGGGTTTTAATTGGATTGTTTTAAACTGTGGGCCAAATCTTTTAATTGATTTTAAATTTTGCATTGGTATGTTTTTTATCCTTGGCTGTGCTCCGCCCTGAGTCCAATAGGAGAAGGGCGGTATATAAATTGAATAAATAATAATAATAATAATGTGCTGGGTGGGTATGGCTAGGTGGTCACAATCCTAGTTCCCCGTAAGAGGATTCCCTCATCCAGACCTTTTGCAATCCCTCAAAGGGTCAAAGGAAATCAGATTCCATATAGCTTTGAATCCTTAAGGCAAACCAAATACAAGTGGTCCTCGCTTAATGGCCAGTTATTTACCAAGTGTTCTAATTTATGACTGACCTCCCCAGAACTACTTGACCTGTTTTGGGAGTTTTGACAGCCATGAATGCGCGCACACATGTGCACACACACACACACACACACACACACACACACACACACACACACTTATGACCAGTTACAACATCCCACACAGTCATGTAACTGAGGTTTTCTATGTTTTTTGCCAGTTTCCAACAATTCCTTCTCCCTCTCTCTCTCATCTTCTTTCTCTTTTTCTCATTTCTCTCTCATCTCTTCTTTCTCTTTCTTTCTTTCTCTCTATCTCTCTCTTTTTCTCATCTCTCTCTCTCTCTCTCTCTCTCATCTCTCTCTGTCTCATTCTCTCTTTCCCTCTCTCTCTCTGTCTCTCTCTCTTTCCCTCCCTCCCTCTCTCTCTCAGGGGGGGGGACTCGTGCCAGTTGATGGGAATCTGACATTTGAAAGCCAACAAACCACATACTGAAGACCAGATGGGGGCAACCCACAAAAATATCTCCTGTTGCTTGTAAGCGCTTCTGCTTAGGAGGAAGAGGAGCACAGTGGGAGGAGGCTTGTCGGGTGTCAGAGGGGCAGCGAGTGTTTCGCATCCCCTAAGGGGGATTGAGCCTTCCCACTCACATCTTTGCCTGAGGGCATTGCTGGCAGCCGCTTCCTGCATTTCAGGAGGTCCGTGCTCTTCCTGCTGCTGCTCAACACCCTTGATGCGCAGAAGTTTCCTTCGTTACCTGCGAGCTCTGGGTGGCAAGCAGCCAAGCAAGCAAGCCAGCGATCTGCCGGCTGCCTCTAATCTGCAGTTTACTCATGAGCAGCATTGGCCTTTCTCCCTAACTCTCCTGGCCAATGGTGTTCACGAGTAAACTGCAGCTAGGAATCTCAAATATGGTCAGGAATGAACGTTTGTGTGGTAGCCGCTAGCTGGAGCTACTAAACAGGTGGCCAAACTAAGTGCCTGAGTGGGACTCCCATCCTATCAGTGGGAGTCCAGGCGACTTGGCGATTGGCAAGCAGCTGGGCTCCTCGAGAGACAGAGTTTGCAGGGGGCTGATCTACCACTGACTATAACAGAATGTTCATTCTCATCAGTATTTGAGATTCCTAGTCAGGCCTCCAAAAAGCTAGTCAGGCCCCCAGCAGAAAAAGCTGCTGCCGTTGTTGCCATCTTCTTCGTACATGTGCATCCCATTCGATTTTCAAGGTAATGGGATGCGCAGGCGCAAAGAACATGGTGGTGACAATCATGGCGGCTGGGGCAAGTGACCGGGCGACTGGTTCGGGGGCGTGGCCAGCCGGCTATTTCTACTGGTTCTGCGACCTTGGCCCAATTTTTGCTAATGGTTCGTGCAAATTGTAGGTTTTCTAATCCAAACCCCCACCCAAGCAAGAGACCTTCCACCAAGGGTCTTACATTGTCACAGTGGCATCATGTGATGTATTGGGACTTTTTCCCTCTTCACTAAACTGGGCATGCGTGAGGCCAGTGCGTGATGCATCCAGTCTGCAGGCCAGAAATTTGATAGTCCTGCCCTACACCATTTCTGACAAATGGCAGTCCAGTGTCTTTTTGAAAGCTTCCAGTGATGAAGCTTCCACAACTTCCGAAGGCAAGCTGTCTCATTGGCTGATTGTTCTCACTGTCAGAAATTTCTCCTTATTTCTAGTTACTCTCTCCTTCGTCATTTTCCATCCATTATTCCTTGTCTGGCCTTCAGGTGCTTTTGAAAATAGCTTGACCCCCTTCCTCTCTGTGGTAGCCTCTCAAATATTGGAATACTGTTATCATGTCCTTTTATTCACGAGACAACCATGCCGACTTGCAACCATTCATTGTATGTTTTAGACTTTGATACCTCTATCATTACATTATATTCTGGAGTAGCATATACATTACACAAAAGATGGAAACATCACTTCAATTAACGCTAGTCAAGTAAAGGGAACCACACAAAAAAAATGATTAAAGGAATAGAAATGACTAATGCCCAAATACAATATAAAAAACATCCTGTTTATGCTTTCAAAGGTAGCAAATGCTTTCCTGTGCAAGCATTCATTAGTATATCTCCTCCACAGTTATATTAAACTGTTCCCTATTGAAAATAACATTTCTATAGGATAAGTGTAAGTCCTTCATATGAGACATGACCTATTGTATTGTATTGCATCATGTATGGTACTGTATTTATTATTGTCAATAATAAATAAAATAAAATAAATATACTGTACTCTGCATACATGAAATTCTGAAATTAATTAGAGTTTAGTGATGATCATCGGCATCGCTATGCTTATCCTTGAGAAATAAGAGGGGTTGGATTTCCCAAATGTCAAGCAATGGAATATTCCATCCATGTTTTGTTTGAATGTTCTTAGTTCTTAGTCCCAAACCCATAGAAATATTGTGGGAGAGGTAATCAAATTTCTTGACAAAACCAATAATTTATAAATATTAAATCTTCAGATTAATTCCTAATATATCTTTCTGCAGTGATCAAGCAGTACTGAAATATCATTCAATATGCACAAAGTTTGACATTGTCTTTATTTTCCAAATTTAATGACTTTGAAGGAAAATCTAAAGCAAATTCTATTTCATTATATGTTCAGTGATCACAGCATAATCTTAGCCCTCATATTAATTGGAAAAGCATTTTAATATTCTTCCAGAAAATCATTTGTGTAGAGGCTTGCCTCACTTCTGTGGGAAAGATGCCCCAAAGGATGAGGACAACAGCAGAGTAAGCTTTCCTCCTAGATCCCATTAGTTGAAATTCTTTGACTAATGGGATTCACAGCATGCTGTCCCTGCTTGATTTGGTGGGATAAATCAATGCAATTGGGATGAAACAGCTCCTGAGTTTCGTTTCATTTCATTTCATTTCATTATTTCCTTTCTTTCCTTTCCTTTCCTTTCCTTTCCTTTCCTTTCCTTTCCTTTCCTTTCCTTTCCTCTCCTCTGCTCTCCTCTGCTCTTGTCTCCTCTCCTTTTTTTCCACTTTGCAAATTAAGTAGGATTCATATTGAGCTTAATTAGTGTGCAAAATACACTAGCTATGCCTACAAACAATTTGTATTATATATCAGAATAAACTATGAAATATACATATAATACAGTGAGAGATCTTTTGGAAAAGAAAACTTTACATTCCAAATAATTTTTGAACGAACATTGAAAGAGCATTAAACAGTTATCTAACATTTAAGAACTTACATGAGACAAATTAAAATTCTTTATTTCAAATCCTGAAAATGAGTGATTTCATCACAGGAGAAATAATCACATATTATGGCAAAAGCTAAGCCTAAATAAAATGAACTATTGCTGGGAGGTTTAGCATAGACAAAAGCAATATAAATGTACAATGAAACAACAGTGAGATGTTAGAGGCAGGTGGAGAAGGCCTTTTGCTGTCCCTGTACAGCAGGGATTTGAAGTATAGTTCTGAAGATCTATACATAATTTGTTGAGATAAAGAAAAAGCATTCCACCCCTAGACTAGAAATCACTACAAGAAGAGCAACTTCAATTAGGTATAGGTCAGAGCAAGAAAGTTTCAGTAACTTAGGTATTTCACAGAAAAATTGGTCAACTTTATTTGAACAGAAGTCATTGAAAATGTACTGCTTGTGTGCAATATGGCATTAAGAAATCCAGATATCCACACTAAGGCTACCATTTTAATATAGTCTCCACTGTTTATTATTGCTTCATCGTATAATAGATTGCAATTAGCAACATTATGATGATGTGCCATTACTGTTAAGAGGCAGATCTCAGATTCATATAAAAAAAGAAAAAGAAAATATGAATGACATCTGTAGAATAGAAAATGAAATGTCTGCTCATGGGTGAATTCAACATAGATTTGGGTATAATCAATGAAATGGAAGTTACATCAATAATTGCTAATTTAATTAATAGGAAGTAAACATATTTGTGCAGGTGATGGTCAAGGGCAATGGAAATGATGGTGAAAATATTTTCCAGCAATGTGATTACATATACTGCTAGAAAGAGGAAGGAATGTAAGATCTGTAACTCTTGAACTTGAGAAAATTCCAGAAGCAGGAACTCAAAGTCATAGATAAGATTTGGCATTTTGTGCTCTCTGTAGGAAGAAGAGCAAAAAGGATTAGTAGAAGTTGATTTTTCTGATAATACAATGTTCTTAACTTGAATAATTTAATTTAGGTTAATTAATGAGTTGAAAAAATCTGGTGAAAAGAAAGGTGTAAAATGATGTAAAAGTAACAGATGGAAATTTATCAAGGAGACATCCAACTTAGAACTAAGAAGAAATTTCCTGACAATGAGAACAATTCATCAGTGGAACAGCTTGCCTCCAGAGGTTGTAAGTCTTCCTTCACTGGAGATTTTTAAAATGAGATTGGACAGCTATTTGATTGGAATGGTATAGGGTCTCCTGCCTAAGCAGGGGTTGGAGTACAAGACCTCCAAGATCCCTTCAGACTCTGTTATTCTATTTTCTTTGTTCTGTGAACCAACTATAGCCTCCAAATCATCCTAAGCAAAGCAAAATATCCAGCAATCTGCTCCTCTCAAAAAAATAAACACTAGGAGTAATATAAAACATATAATGTAAGAATAGTAACAGCAACTAATGCAGGATAAACAAGCAGAAGATCAGAAGAATTCATCCATCAACATCAACTAGCACTCAGAATACTTCTAAATTTATATACAGTATTTTAAAGATTCAGATTAATTCCTGATATATCTTCCTGTTGCAATCACACAGAACTGAAATGTCTTTCAATATGCACACTCAACATTTGATTTTGCTTTACTTGGCAATAAATAGTGCCTCTAACATATTAAGCAGAAAAATTGACATTATTTCTTTTCTGAAGAAGGATTGAGACCTAGTAGTTTTACTAAGGCCAGCCCAATCTCTTTGTTTCTCAGACCATAAATTATTGGATTCAGTAGCGGGGGCATTAAAGAATATATAACAGTAAATAATAAATTCAGACATAACTCAATGTTAGAATTGGGCTTCAAATAAGCAAACATTGTAGTTGACATAAATATGGAAAATACAATGAGGTGTGGAAGGCAGGTTGAGAGCACTTTTTGTTTCCCATGAACTGACGTAATTTTCAACACTATAATCAAAATCTTCGTATAAGAGAGAATGACAAAAGTAAAGCAAACTAAAGCTAAACTACAACTTAATAAAATAATTAAAATTTCATGAAAATACCACTCTGAGCAGGAGAGAGTAAGCAAGCGTGGTATTTCACAGAAAAATTGATTGACAACGTTAGAACAGAAAGAGTTTGCAAATGTTCCTGCAGTGTGTACTAATCCATAAAGAAGACCGCTTATCCATGTGCTAGCAATGATTTGCTTGCAGACTGTCCTGCTCATCACCATCTCATAATGTAAAGGTTTGCAAATGGCAATATAACGATCATATGCCATGACTGTGAGAAGAGAAAAATCAGACCCCATGAAAAAGATAAGGAAAAAAACCTGAGCAACACATCCAGAATAAGAAATGTATCTAGTATTCTTGAGAGAATTGATCATGGATTTGGGAATAATGACTGAAACTTGACCAATGTCTTGCATGGCCAAGTTCATCAGAAAGAAGTACATGGGGCAACGTAGGTGACTGTCAAAAATTACTGCAGAGATTATAAGAACATTTGCTGTAACTATTCCCAAGTATAGTATCAGGAACACAACAAAATGCAATATCTGAAGTTCTGAATTCGTTGAAAATTCAAGAAGGAGAAATCCAGAGACTGTTTGATTGCTCATTGCTTCATGAGATATTTTTTGTCCCTGGGAAGAAACAAAATGAAACTTTTTGAAGTATAATTTTAATTATGACTATAACTTGAATTAGATTAGTTTTGGGTAGTTTAAAAAATAATTTACACTATGTTCAAACTTCCTTAGCTTTTCAATGTCCAAGCCAAGTTATTCTAATACTTATAAAAGAGAATAAAGTTCATTTTGAGATGACTTCACTAAAAAATGGCACTTATACATTTTTCCGGTAAAAGAAGAACTTAATTTACTTTTAGCCATACTTTTTTTAAGGAATGAAATATGTGCTATAACACTTGACAGAAAACTATAGGAAATAAATTTATTACATCTTTATAAATTTGATCTCAGTACTCCAAAAGATCTTCAAGAGTACATGAATATGGAAAAATAAATTATTTTCTGATTATAGTTCTATTATAATCCAACTAGAAGACTAAAGGACTGCAATAGATTTATAAATCAATAACAGCGTTTGCATTCAACATCCTACTTTAAATCCTTCCAAGATATCTTAGTGAAATTGAATTGCGCTCAATTAATTTCAGTACTATTGCAGAATGGTTATCAAGTTTTACTTTAGCATAAAATGTAACAAAGCAGGAAAATCATTTTAGCAATTATTGGTATAAATTATGATTACCAAAGATGAAACTCACTTCTGTAATCTCAAAGAAAGATGCACTGTATCTATCATTCTGATAGATGCTATTTCTAACTTTCTGCAATGGGACGAGAGTAGTTCCTCAAATTAACAGATTGAGTATATTCTGTAATGTGGAGGTCTATGAGTTCATTTCCACATAAAGGTTTGGAATCCCAAGGAACAGCAGCTATATATGTTTAAGAATCCCGAACAAGATGAAACCATTCATGTATTCTCTTCTGTGATCATTGTAGGATAAATTCAGTGGTTCACAATTCATTCTATTGTTGAAGCCCCCTAGAAATACACATTTCACTTTGATAATATCCCAAAGGCAATAGGTTTCAAAGAGTTGGACCTGAAACTTCAAGAACTCATTCCTTTTTTGGAAAGCACTAGATTGTGAAAGGATACTACATAGTATAATTAATTAATATACCATAGTCACTTCAAGCAAAGGACACTGATCCATTTGCCCATGTATGCTGAAAGTTTTTGTTTTTCAAATAGCACATGTATCAAGGGAATTTCTAATAAATGTAACACAACATAACAGAGAGAAAACGAGGGAATGGAATAAAACTGTCAAAGTTATGACAATGCTGAGAAAGTACCAAATAATCTGAATTGCAATACAAGATGGTCCCATAGTGGAGATATGAACTATGTGAACTGGATGAAATAACAGAACAAAACTGAGGACATAGGTACTGTATACTAGGGTACCAGTAGCAATGGAATGTTCATAATCTGATCAATTGTCATATCATTATAAATAAATATAATAGTTAAATGAAAAATCATATAAAATTACCTATTCTGCTGGACATTCTATCTTGGCTAGAGGCTACTTATAATGCTGTAGTAACCTTCGTAGCAGAAGTGGTATTCAGCAGATTCTGACCAGTTCTGGAGTACCGGTAGCGGAAATTTTGAGTAGTTCAGAAAACTGGTAAATGCCACCTCTGACTGACCATCTATTCTCTGCCTCCTGAGTCCTAGCTGATCTGGAGGAAATGGGGATTCTGCAGTATCCTTCCCCTGGAGTGGGGAGGGAATGGAGATTTTACAGTATCCTTCCCCTGCCATACTCACCAAGCCATGTCCACCAAGCCGTGCCATGCCATGCTACGCCCACCAAGCCACCCCCACAAAACTGGTAATAAAATTTTTTGAATTCCGCCACTGCTCTGTAGTATCATCATCATCATCATCATCATCATCATCATCATCATCAATCATTTACCCATTATCTATCCATTGCAGGATGAAGGACTCTTCCACATATTTCCAACCTATTCGGGCCTGCAATACTTGATGTCATTGATCCATCTTGTTTTAGGTCTCTTTTGTGGATATTTTTTTTATCAAGTGAGATCCATTTTAGAACTACCTTGATCCACCTGCCATCAGTTCTTTTTGCTATGTGACCAGCCCATTTCCATTTCAATTCTTGTACTCTCTTGATGATATCATATACTTTTGTTTGTTTTCTAATTCACGAGAAGATCTTTCAATCTTGTCTTATAATACCAAGGATGTATCTTTCCATGGCTCTTTGCATCATTTGTGACGTTAGTGCCCATCTTTCATGGGCATATGTTAGAGCAGGTAGCATATACTGATTGAAAAAGTTTCTCTTTAGGTATAGGGGGATAGGTATAGGTATAGAATTGTTCCTGAAAATTATGCTTAGCTTGGCAAATACCTGCCGACTACATTTAAGATGTTATTCAATTTCCTTTATTGTATCACCTTCCACTGAGGTATATGTAGAGGTCTATTATGTCTAGTTCTTTTATATATATATATATATATATATATATATATATATATATATATATATATATATATATATGTGTGTGTGTGTGTGTGTGTGTGTGTGTGTGTGTGTGTGTGTGCTTCTAGGACTGTCTGACTTACTTCAAGATGCCACATATAAACCCATAAACACAGACCGAACAACCTTGAAAGAGGTGGTAGTTTTGTGGCGAAGGTTGTTGAGAGTGTGGTGGCACGACAGCTTCCCTGGCACCTGGATGAAGCTATCTATCTGGACCCGTACCAGTCGGGCTTCAGGCAGGGGCACAGCACAGAAACGGCATTGGTCGCATTGGTGGATGATCTCTGGAGGGCTTGGGATAGGGGTTGCTCCTCTGTCCTAGTCTATTAGATCTCTCAGCGGCTTTTGATACCATAGACCATGGTATCATGCTGCAGTGGTTGAGGGGGTTAGGAATAGGGGGCACCCTTCTGCAGTGGTTCTCCTCCTTCCTCTCTGACCGCTCACAGTTTGTGTTGGCAGGGGGGCAGAGGTTGACCTAGAGGCGCCTCACATGGGGAGTGTCGCAAGGGTCGGTCCTCTCGCCCCTTCTGTTCAACATTTATGTGAAGCCGCTGGGTGAGATCATCCATGGTTTTGGGGTGAAGTGTCATCTGTACGCTGATGATACTCAGCTGTACATCTCCACCCCAGACCACACCAACGATGCCCTTGATGTGATGTCTCGCTGCCTGGCAGCTGTGCGGGTCTGGATGGGGAGAAATAGGCTCAGACTCAACTCTTCCAAGACCGAGTGGCTGTGGCTTCCGGTCTCCCGATATAGTCAGCAGGTGCCATCACTGACTATTGGGGGTGAATCTTTGCCCCCCACAGAGAGGGCTTGCAATCTGGGTGTCCTCCTGGACACACAGCTATCTTTTGAAGAGCATATGACGGCCGTGGCCAGGGGGTCCTTTTATCAAGTTCGCCTGATTCGCCAGTTGCAGCCCTTTCTGGACTGGAACACCTTGCGCACGGTCACTCACACCCTTGTTACCTCCTGGCTGGACTATTGTAATGCTCTCTACTTGGGGCTCCCCTTGAAGAGCACTCAGAGGCTCCAACTGGTCCAGAATGCGGCCGCACGGGTGGTTATGGGCGCAACTCATTGTGCCCATGTGACACCCCTCCTGCGCGAACTGCACTGGCTCCCAGTGGTCTTCCAGGTGCGATTCAAGGTGTTGGTCACCACCTTTAAAGCGCTCCATGGCATAGGACCCGGGTACCTTCGAGACCAATAGCCTCCCACTGGCCAGTTCGCTCCTACAGAGAGGATCTCCTCAGGGTGCCATCGGCCAAGTTATGTCAGCTGGTGACACCGAGGGGGAGGACCTTCTCTGTGGGAGCCCCAGCCCTGTGGAATGAACTGCCCCCAGAAGTGTATAAGATCTCCGACCTCCGGGTATTTCACTGTGCACTCAAGACCCTGTTGTTCCGCCAGGCCGGGCTATCAACATAATAATTTTAAATTGGGTGTTTTAAATTTCTGGGGTTTTAAATTGAACCGAATTATTTAATAATTTAAATAATTTTAATTGATGTTTGTCTTGTGCTTTTAATAGGCTGTACACCGCCCTGAGTCCTTCAGGAGAAGGGCGGTATAGAAATAAAATTATTCTTATTCTTATATCTAGGAAAAAACCACAAGGATAAAGATAAAATCAAGTACTATAAGTAAAGAAATCCAACAAACAATTATTCCCAGAGAAAAATCATCAAAATGTCCAAAACTGTATGGCCTCCCAAACATACACAAAGATGGAATACCTCTTAGACCCATAGTAAGTTCCATAGGCTCACCGTTACAAGAAGATGATGAATGAGACGTCGTCGAAACGTCACCAAGACACTTCCAATTTTACGCGGGAGAAAACTCGAATAACTAAAGACCTACATACAAACACCCGCGAAAACCTCAGAAAACACACACACACACATATGGAAATATTATAAATAATATTTCAGACAAACTCACACACATATATATTATGTGTTATGTGTATATTAAAAACATAACCTAGTTTTTTCAGATTTATTTTTAAGCAAAATGGTTCTCCTGCTTCATGCAGCTCTTGTATATGTCTTTGTAGCTCTTTTGGGAGAAGAGAACAACATTATCTGCAGATTTTAAGTGATTTAAATAGTCACCATTGATTTTTATATACCTCTGTGTGTGTATACATATACAGTACATATACTTATAAACTGAACCATCATTACTCTTGGATTAATGAGTGGCAAAATAATTTTCAAATATAATATTTATATAAAATATTTATATTTGCTGTCTTCTTTTTTATACTAGATGGTTAAATTTCCAAAGAAAGAGAAATATAACTTTTTTTATAGCAAAGAATAATGCTTAGGGATTTGTTGATTAAAGGCTGAACAATAACCACCATGTTTCTGTTCTGTTTTACTTCTTCAAGTGGATCCTCAGGTTGATGGTTCTCCTTGCAGCTCCAGACCAAACCAGTTCATT
This sequence comes from Pantherophis guttatus, assembly GCF_059756535.1. Taxonomy (NCBI): domain Eukaryota; kingdom Metazoa; phylum Chordata; class Lepidosauria; order Squamata; family Colubridae; genus Pantherophis; species Pantherophis guttatus. The sequence goes on along the minus strand of NC_142066.1, from coordinate 36,975,349 downwards.
AACACATGTTTAGTAGTCGTACTATAGATTGAAACATGGGCAGCACAATCTTATTCTTTGTGTAAATAACACTCTTTCCCAACATGTAGTCTGCAAAGTAATATAACCATAACTTCCAATATTTATTTTAAAAATACAGGTAATCCCTGGGTTATAAGTGTTCATTTAGTGCCCATTCGAAGTTATGAGATAAGTCCCCCTATGAATATTGCAGCACCATGACAGTTGTTCACCTTTATGAATGACTGAAGAGGTCTGCAATGTTCTCCCTATTTCCCCCACGCTCTCCACAATTTCCTCCCCCTCCTTTCCTGCTCTGTTGGACTCACTTCCCTTACAATATCTATCTCGTCTGTGCCACAGTTTCTGTGCCTTTAAGGGAGAGGAGAGTCAATGGAAATTCCTTAGTACTGCAATCTAATCTTTTGCAGAGACTGGGTGCCTGAACTCTCACAAGATCACAGACCTCAGAAACTTTAATTCTGGGCATGAAAAGTGTTTGTGGTCCCTTTCTCTTGCTCCTCCCCCAACTTCCTTCTGCACCACCAAACACTTTTCACCCAGAAAAATGAAAAGCCATCCACTCCATTTTTAAGCACCCCTTTTGCAAGGAAATGAAACTTCTGGCCCATGTCAGTTCTCCATCTGGACAAAAAGTACTTGGGTACTTGGGATGCTTGGAAACAGCATGGTGTACATACAACAGCAGATGTATCTATCTCTAAGCATCCCATTGGTGCCCAAACACTTTTCACCCAAATGGAGAATTGACACGGATTGGAAGCTTCATTTCCTTGCAAAAGGGTCACTTAAAAACAGAACTTCCATTGGCTATCCTCTCCTTCAATGGCACAGAAACCATGGCACAGAGGAGACAGGTAAGTTAAGTCTGGTGCAGCAGGAAGGGAAAGGGGAGTATGAGGTATCTTAGTGGGTTGGGGATGTCACTGCGTTTTTGTATTTACCAGCATAGCTCATTATTTCTGGACTGTCAGACTTTCCGTAGCTTGCCAACTTTTGTTATCAGTAAGCTAATTACGTGTATCCGCATTCCTTTCTTTCCACTTCACACTTTTTCTTTCTTCTCTTGCCAAGAGACGTCCGGCTACTGAGAAGTAGCCGATAGGAACTTTGCAAAAATGTAACAATTTAATTTTTTTTTAGATAGTTAGATGTTTTATTTTCTTTACAATAAATATGAGTTTGTTAGAAGATGTATTCTGATTTTATTTTATCAAAAGTATACACAAGGAAATGCCACGATCCAGGCAATTACCCCAGGAAGGTAACGGGGCTAATTACCTCTGACAGGGGATGTCTTTGGGGCCTATTATAATAAATATAATAATAATTATATATATATAAATACATATTTCAAATGTATTTGAAAATTTGAAATATATTTTCCAAAACATCTTCAAAACAGATACTAGTATACTGTGATTGTTTTTATAACTCCTTATTGTTATCATGAGACCACAGAAATTAAAAAGAAATTTTCAATTGAAAAGCAGGAATATTTTCTTTAAAAGTTATATTTCCTTACAAGATTTTGTTTTGAACCTTCATACATGATTTAAATAAACTAAACCCCTGTTGGATGAGCAGAAATCACCCAAGAGACAAGCAATATTAACTTTTCTTTTTTAACTTTTCTTGTCTGAGACATTTTAGCAACATTATTTAAGATGAGATGAGTACTTAATGCTGGGAATTGAAAGGTATCAGGCACAAATTAATTCCACATGAAAGGGAAATATGTAAGTTTTCTGTAAATTTATTGAACAAACAGTAGAACTATTACTGGCTTCCTCAGAAAATAAACATAAATGTTAGAATGCTTAATGTATACTGAGGAATGTATTTACCTCTGTTATAATACTCTCCCTTTGTATATATGTGTTAATATTTATGGGAAACTACCTAAAAGATTTTTTTAAGTTTAAATCTTCCATTTAGCATCAGAACTGTCTGTCAGTTCTGTTGATTAAGTCAGGTTATCAATATAATATCCATTATAAACCAAGATTAATTTTATAATTTCTCCTTACACTGAAAATTATTCCCTTATTTATAAACATGTATGTTTGTATGTTAACACTTAATGTTGGGAGACCCTGCAACTTTGGCTTTTCTTCAAGTCCATTTGTGAAAATATAATTCAGGAATCTTGAAGTAAATTGCTTTTATGAATTTTGTTTGTTCAAAGGTAAAGCTTATTTTGGCACTGAAGCAAAGTCCAATAACTGAATTTTCCATTCTTGTAGGATATTTATAATTTCATTATTCTGCTAAACTGCAACTATGGGTTTAGCTGGAACAGAGCTCTTTTAACTGTATATTTTATTGGCCCTGAGATCAAATGAATACTTATTTACTTAATTTGCTCTAATGACTAAATAGTTGACTTATTATAACTAATTAAGTACAAGTTAATACCATTTAATGAGGAATTGGTCATTGAAAACAAACCTAAATTAAATCCATTTCAAAACAGGAAATATGCATATTTAATTAAGCTTTTTATTTTAAAAAATATTAAATAAATTTTCATGTACTTTAAAAAAATTTGCATTGAACTTACCTCCCTCCTCTTACTACTGTATGATGCTCTGTATTTCTACATTTTTTAAAAAAGAAACTCAAACTTATTTATTGCTGTAACAATACTTTGCAGGCTTCTTGTGAAAATTAATGGTTAAACAACCTAGGATAGCCAAAATTTTTACCATGTATTTATTTTGAAGATTTCTATCTTTATTTAATCAAGTTCATTTATTGCTATAATATGTGATATAGTATGAAAATTGTTTCAGTATGGGGAGATAAGTTTGTTACTCATTTTAATTGGGGTGTGAGTTGCCATCTTGATTACTAAAGTTTAATAATAACTCCAAAATTAAACTTGTGCAGAAATAAGACCAGGTAACATTTTTTTAAAAAACTCTAATTGTTCTTGCGGGACACAAAGAAATGAGTCCCAATCTTTCTAGTTCTTCCCAAAACGCATTTGCTTGGTATGAATAATTTAAAAACATTACTATATATTTCTCAGACATTGTGATTCCCCTTAACTTAAAAACCTAACTTCATAGCAATTTATTTTTTACAAAATACATATTTTGCCACACAAGGTAGAATCTTAATTAAAGGTAGAGTCTTAATTAAACCTCAGAAAGGGATTTTGCTAGTGTTATAATTTACAGATTTCAATAAAACACACTATTTCCATTGCTTTAGGGAAATAACTTTTTTTAAAAAAAATAGAGATTGAAGAATCATAGTTACAAAGCAAATGGGTGGAAATATTTCATGTAATAAGATGGACAAAATTCTGAAAAATTCATTGTTGAAATTTGCCAAAAATAACTCCAAAAACTAGCATTAGGTGCTTCACCATTATTTCACCACTTATCTTTTCCTGAATATTTAAAGGAATAAAATTAGTAAATCTATAGAGATTAAATAAAAAATAAATCAGATAATTAGAATTTTAGGATGAAAAAAATCAAAATACAATAACTGTCCTATTCTTTTTTCTAGAATCATCATGTGCCATCTTGTAAACTATGGATAACCAATCCATTACATCTGATTTTATGCTTTTTAACTTCACAGAGAGAGAAGAATTGAAGATGTTTTACTTCTTTGTTTTCATTGTGTTGTACTTGGCAGTTCTGACAGGGAATCTCCTCATCATCTCTGTAATACTTTGTGACCATCATCTCCACAATCCTATGTACTTCTTCCTGATGAACTTGGCCATACAAGACCTTGGTGCCATTTCTGTCATTGTCCCTAAATCCATAGCCAATATACTTATGAACACAAGACATATTTCTTATTTTGGATGTGTTTGTCAAGTTTTCTTTGTTGTTTTTTTTATGAGTTCTGATTTTTGGATCCTCACAGTCATGGCTTATGATCGTTATGTTGCCATTTGCAATCCATTACACTATGAAACAATAATGAACAAACAAGCCAGCATTTGCATGATTCTTGCTGTGTGGGTCAGCAGCCTTTTTAATGCATTGTTGCACACCTGTTTTACCTTTGCAACTCCTTTTTGTTCCAATATTATCAATCAGATTTTCTGTGAAATCCCACAGTTACTTAAACTAACCTGCATGGATTTAAATAAAAATGAAATTAAATTAATTATTGTAATATGTATCTTGTGCCTAGGTTGTTTTTTCTATATTCTTACTACTTATGTGTCTGTTTTCAAAGCCGTTCTGAAAATTCCCTCAAAGGAAGGAAGGAAAAAAGCCTTCTCCACTTGCTTACCCCATCTGTTTGTTGCTTCAATATTTCTTCTATCTTCATTTATTGCATATATGAAGCCACCCTCTAGTGTACAGGATTTAGCAACAACTGTACTGTATTGTTTTATCCCCCCTTTATTGAATCCGCTCATCTATAGTATGAGAAACAAGGAAATCAGGTTTGCCCTGTCAAAACTATTAAAAATGAGAAACCTTTCTTAGAAAATAGCTAGTGGATATTTTTTGGGGGTGGGGGGTAAGCTTATCTTTTTGTTCTGAGGAACAGCAATGCATCTAGATAGCCCTATATGAAGTTGTACCAAATAAAGGTAAAATTTCTCATGACAAAATAAATGTGTCTTAGAATGATGTGTTTCTATCTTTATTTATTTAGTTTTATATTACAATCTTATTAATGTATATTGTATATTCTATATTTTGATATATCTTATAGCTATTCAGCAATAATTGCTATTGCCATTGCCTACAAAAAATAGTTGAGAGTCTCCTTGTTGTTACTATAGTACAGGAAGATTGCATGAGGCTTTTGTTAAATTTGTAACCAAAAGGTTACAGAATAATATTTTGGAGATGAAAAACATTATAGAAAGCATTGCAATGAGTCATTGGGGACTTTGGATTACCTTGCAGCAGTGGTGGGTTGCCCCCAGTTCACACCAGTTCTATAGAACCAGTAGTAAAACCGGCAGGAGGCCCCATCCACCGACCCTGATGTCACCAAAATGCTGCTGCGCATGTGCAGAAAGTGCACAGCCCCATTGCGAACTGGTAGTAAAGGTAAGTAGAACCCACCCCTGCCTTGCAGACTGTGTAGTTGCAGCCAACTCTATAGATGTATCCCACAGTAGTCATGAAAAAAAATTATACTCAAGAACTGAGTGTAGGCAGTTTCCTACTTACAACCAGTCATTATAAGTATCAGCCTACATGGAAAAAGGAGTTCTAAAATTTTAACAGTTGCCACACACACCCTTGGCCATGTGACTTTATTTTGGATTCTTGGCAACATGACAGTATGTCATTTATAGCTGTTTGAGTTTTACAATAGTTTAATTGTGAAAAACCACAATTTAGCAATAATGGGTTAGTTTAAAAGCCACAATATTTACTTAACAACTGCTCAAAAAAAAAAGAAAAAAAAGTTGCAAATTTGAGTTGGTTACATGATTGATTTACAGTCATCGTGTTATACAGCCATAATGAAAAACACCATTACAATCATATGTCAAGGACTATCTGTCAGACATAAGGAAGCAGAATGACACTAAAAGTTGATCAGAGTGTTTTGTTTATTGCTCTCCTATTTATAACTCTCCTGTTTACAAGAATCTAGCCAAACTAACTACTGTACGCATACGATAGAATAACTAGATAAGCAGTGCAAAGGATTTGCTTTCCACCACTTCCTCTCTTTCAGTGATTCCAAGCTACATTGTCTCTTAACTCCTTCCCCTACTTCAGATGCAGTCTCCACCACACTATCTATAGTGAGGACCAATAGTTTTCCTTATACAATCCAGTTCTTACTTTTCAGGGATATTTATCAGGGGCCAATTAAAAGAATTGCAGTTTTATTTTAATCTCCTACTTCTTTACAAATGACATGTTCAATGGGGCAAGGAGGGTGTCAACACATTGTGGAGCTTTGTTCACTTATTTTGGATAGACTGCTTTTCTAATGATGGCTTCAATTTCAATTACTTCAGTGCCTGAATAAACACTTGAAGCATGTGGAGAATTATTATAATCCTTGAGGATTTGGAATTTTCTATTCCACACTATAGTCGAAAACTAAGTTTTCGACTATTCTTCTACAAATGACCTGATAAGAATGACTCTTATATAATCTGAGGAAGTACATAATTTTGTACTTACTTTTATAACTCAGGGAAGCTGAGGGGTACTATACATCAACTTGATGTGGGCTTCAGTAAATAGATATTCAGTTGAACAAATCTTCAAAAGTAAGTCAGTGCAATACTTCACCAAGCATTCTCCAAAAATGAACGTCAGTTAATGTTCTTTTAAATATGAACTAAATATAAATATGAAACTCAGAGTATCAGAAATTAACCTATTTTGGAACAATAATCTCAAAGACTTTTGTGGCTGGTTTGTCAAATATCCAGGAACTTCCATCCTATCTTAGTCTCTTGAAGTTTTGGGTGCTCCATCGCTGGAGGTTTTAAAGAAGAGATTTGACAGCCATTTGTCTGAAATGACATAGCGTCCCCTGCTTAAGCAGGGTTTTGAATTAAATACTTCAAAGGTATCTTCCAACTTTATTATTCTGTTATTCTTCTATTCTAACATCATTGGGTGAGATTCAGCCAATTCACATTTCAACTTTTGATCAAACATGGTAATAAATGGAGGAAAAATCAGATATAAAAGGTTCAAATTATCTACTAAATCAGCCCCTCTATTGTAATTTAATTTGTGTTATTTTGATATTTTTCTCAGAACTTTTATCTTTTTGTATAGAAACCACTTTATTATAATTCCCTTAGGAGAAATCAATTTTCATGTGAAAATTTCAAAAGTTTATCCACTTTTTAAAAATAAAATGCTGTTTCATCCTCATTTAGGATATAAAACAGGAAGTTTTAGCTCCCTATAGACTAATTTCCACCCAGACATACCTGTCATAGTCAATAGTCAGTATAATTTTTAGATGCAGTTGGGGATTTATATACAAAACAACTCTATTATTTCCCTTCAGTTTTGCTGAAATAATTATTTTCCCAAACATACAACAACAATCTTTATTACAGTCATAGATCATCACAAAAGTTAGATATTAAAATAAATACATTCTCTAAAAATTATTGGAAAATAACTAAACCAAGTAGAAATATGGATAAGAATCTTTAGTTCATTAAGTATTTTTTTTCCTTATTATCATTGCAGCAGCACAAAATTTTGCTACTGCATAGGTGGTGGCTGAATTTGAATCTTGAATTCATGTAGAAATTATCTGATTTCCCTAGAAATCTGACTAATAGAGGGAGAATGTACGTTGTACATTGATCTGATGCTCTGTAGAACATGCAGTACAATAGGATATGGGAGATATCTTCAACTTCCCCACTGCCACATATACACATTTGCTCAGCTATTGGGGTTTGATCATACCTGCCCTGCAGGAGTGCTAATGGGAAGAAATTACATCTGACTATAAAAAAAAATGCTATACTCCTCTTAGGAAAAGTCAGATCTTTCAGATACCTTGCTGGTTCCCATACACCCCATTTAATCTGATTTCTGCTATAGAGAAATATCCTGTTAAGTTCTGGAACTCCATATCTCTTATTCTATTGATAAGCACTTGCTTGGCTTGATCATAGCCTGGGGATATTAAAAACAATGGAAAGTCCATAGAAAGCCATCTTATGCTCTATCACTTATTTCCAGGGAGAGGGAAAATTGTTTATCAGGATTAAAGGGGTCAAACCCTCTGGGAAGAATTGAATTTTTAAGTAAGTTATCATCATCTTCTAAGTGAATACAGATCTAAGTGAATACAAACAATATAATAAATCAATATCAATACATGACTAGAAGCATATTAAAAACAGAATTAAAAATAAAAGTAAAATTCACATGTTAAAAGTGAAAATCAAAATTAAAAGTTTCAGAAGTTTAACAAGTTAACAATGTGGAGGAAGAGCCCTCAAGCCATCCCCAGTGTTGCATCATACTCTTAGCTCCAGGCTAAGTGGCAGAGCCAGATCTTAATTGTTGGAGGTCAAGTCAGAGTGAGGAGGCAGGACGCAACATGGTGCAGTAAAATAGTTTGTTTCTGCAGTTTAAAAACAAGTGGCAGATGCTTTTAAAGCCAAGAGCTGTCCAGCATTTCAGCCACTCACATTGGTCCATTCACCCACCTTGGAGCCTGGACCAATGAGGGGGAAGTCGTATGTCACAACTTCTCCCTCATTAATATTCAACATTGATATTCATCTGGAAAACTCAAAGGTTAGGTTTGATGTACCACTAAGTCTTTTTCTGTTGTCACTTTTTAAAGTTTCTATATTAAAATCAAAGAGTGAGGAGTTTCGCCTCACCCCTGGGGCAAAATGTTCCAAAAGTGGGGCCCTCAAAGGTGCTTTTTTCAAGAGGAAACTTGACTTTCTGGTTTTTCTTGAAGATCTTTCACTTCTTATCCAAGAAGCTTCTTCAACTCTGACTGGATGGTGGGAAATGGAAGGATTTATACTCCTTGCAGACAGATAGACATTTGCATTCTTTTAGTGGGTTGTTAAGGTCACCTGGAGGTTTATCTGTGTCATCAGGGTCACCTGAGTGGGGTCACCTGAGCAAATGGGTGTGGAGCCTTCTTAGAACTGTTGAAAAGACTGTGTTGTAGATAGATGAAGATAAAACATCTTCAAAGAAAAATCAGAAAGTTCAGTTGCCTCTTGAAAAAAGCACCTTTGGGACAACTATGATCTGGATGATTGAGAATCTCCATAGACAAAAGGTGGAGGCAACAGCAGAAAAGGATGTTCTTTTAGATCCCACCAGTCAAAATTCTTTGACTAATGGGATTCACTGCATTCTGTCTCTGCTTAACTGGATGGCATGGGTTATGTAATTAGAATGATGGCTCCTGATGGTCCCTCAGTTATCCTAGTCCCAATCCATGGGGAGCTTTAAAGATGATAACCAACACCTTGAATTGGGCTTGGTTTCTTTACAGAGTTTAACCTAAATTTCTGTTGTTGGAAAGTAAAAATCATCCCTTCCAACTGCTTGTCAGGAAAAAATAAACCCCTTTTCATCTCTCTGTTTATACTTCTGACTTATTTCCCAAAATTTTCACTTCGTCAGTAATTTATTTTAAATATGCACCAATTGCCCTACAGAACCTTCATGTTTCTTCACTTCTTCTTCCATATATTTTTTCATCCCTGCAAATCCTTCTTCCATTTCTTTTTAAATTATTGCAAACATGTTTTTAAGCAAATTCTTCAAATAATTTCTGCAATACATCTTTAAAAAACGCCATTATCAGAAATTTGTTCTAGTAAATCCTTGTATTCTTCTGGTTTATTAGCTTTTTTTGTGGTTGCCTGGTAAGAAAATGAAAGTATGTCAATTATTTTCTTGCTTAATTTTTTATTCTTTACTTTTATCTACTTTGAGCCTTTTAGTCTGACTTAGCTTTCTGTAGTCACAATCAAACAGTCTAGTTCATATTATTTTTATCTTCTCATTCACAGAGAGGTCTGATCTTTTACTCTAATTAAATTTACTATTTTCAAATACTCTTTCATCAAAGAAAAAGAATCCAGTTTTTTAAAAAAACCAGTTATCTTTTCCCATTTAAAATTTTCCAATATCATAATCTTGTCAAGCTTTTTGCCTTCAAAATATTTTAAAGATACTTTCCCCTCTTCTTAAATTCAAAAGCAAGTGCTCACTGAATTTTTTTTTAACCTTTGCTGTGGTTTGGACTTCTCCCTTAAATAGTAAAACAATTGAATCATAAGATGATTTTTTTTTTGTCAGCCAAATGTCTTTAAAAAGCTGCATAGCAATTTAGATCACTTTTTAAATCCTTGACTACCAAGTTCCTCACAATCAACCACAAGAAACTAAATTCCTGCAGGAATTTTTGCAAGGAACATCTCTTCCAGACCACAAATAGATAACCCCAATTTCTTCTTGATCTGTAGAAATTCTCTATCAGCAGAACCAACTCCTGACTGGCTGCTATACTGTTTCTGCCACTCACAGAGGCATCTAAATACAGATCCAGAAACCAGGCTTGAATAACATGGATATTTACACTATGATAAAATTAAAGTTAATGTGGATTTTAAAAATCATTTTATTACATATTGATACTATGGGATAAACATAAACTCAAGGTTCTGTCAAAAATATGCTTAAGGGATCACAATTCGGGAGCATATTATGAGATAAAAATGTCAGATAAAGATAAATTGATGTACTAGGACCTACTGGAAAATTATCAAGAGAAATTTAAAATCAGAACAAGTTAACAATTAATAGCAGGATATACTTGTTAATGGTTTTCACATTTACAATTGAAAGATTGCAAGACTAAAGATTAAAAAAGGGTAAAAAGACTTATAGTATGGAAAAAAAGTCAGAATTTGAAATATATTTTTTTCTCTCCCGATTGGAAATCAATTAAAGTAGATCCCAAATCCAAATCTAGAAAGGAGAAATAGGAAAAGAATGCTTAGAATTAAATTTTGGATCTAATAGTTTGAACAGAGCTGTCTTTATGTCTTTGTTTCTCATGCTGTAAACCAGTGGATTTAGAATGGGTGGGACAAGGGAATATGTAACGGTCAGCATTATATCCAGATTAGATGGGGAATTTGAGGGAAACTTCATGTATGTGAGTGTTCCTGTGAACATTAACACAGAAACAACAATGAGGTGGGGAAGACAAGTGGATAAGGCCTTTTGTCTTCCCTGTGTAGATGGTATTTTGAACACTGCACTCAAGATCTTTATGTAGCTTACCAAAATAAAGATAAATAAACCTAATACTACAATAATACTGAAGGCAAGAATTCCAACTTCACCTTGATTGAAATCTGAGCAATTGAGTTTTAATAATTGAGGGATCTCACAGAAGAACTGATCAACAGCATCAGAGCAAAAAGGAACTGTAAATGTGCCAATTGTATGCAGGATTCCGAAGAAAAAACCACTGATCCATACACTAGCAATCATCTGAGCACATGTTCTCCTATTCATCACCATTTCATACTGCAAGGGATTACAAATAGCAACATATCGGTCATATGCCATGACTGTGAGAAGAAAGAAATCAGATGTCAAAAATGAAACAAACAGGAGAGCTTGAGAAATGCAACCAGAATAAGAAATATATCTGGTATTCATGAACGAATTTGCTATGGATTTAGGCATAATGACTGAAACAGAAGCAAGATCCAGCATGGCCAAGTTCATCAGAAAAAAATACATGGGAATGTGCAAATGATGGTCAAAAGTCACAGCTAAGATGATGAGAAGATTTGCTGTTGCAGTTGTGAAGTAGAAGGCTAGAAATACAAAACAATGTAGAATTTGTAGTTCCCGAATGGCTGAGAATTCCAGAAGCCAGAATGTAGTCAAAGATGTCTGGTTACCCACCAAGAGTTTCTTACTCATTACTAAGATGAATATACTATCTGAAAAAAAGAAGAGAAAACAATTGAAAGTACAGTTGGGGCCACTTTTGAAAAATAACTATTTCTCTGGCCATTCACAAATTATAATGCTCAATTTGTACCTTTGTGCTTCAGTACCAAGTTGTCTTCCATTGTATATTCATCTTTTAATAAATAAAAAGCATTAATAAGTCTTTGAAACTAAAAGTTCACTTCATTTATAACTACTGTCTCATTAGAATCAAAATCAGAAAGTAATAAAATAACTGAACTGAAATAAGAGAAATTGAAATATTCAATTGCCAACACTATTCTGATGTTTGTAATTATAGACATGTGACAGAATGGCATCTGCAGAACTCTTCACCTTGATATTCATTCTGATGTCACATACTGGTTTAGGATGACCCAATGATGATCTTTCACCTCTGCTCACATTAGGTAACAAAGAGCCCAAACACCCCAAGATTGCTTATTTCTTAATTGAAAGTTTGGCAATCTGTGTCTGTATTTGTATATGTGTATCTATGTATCCAAAACAACTGGAAACATCCAGATTGGTAAGGTTGCAGTGCATAGGTGAACAAACATATAGATTAACATTCCCCAACCTGATAATAGGATAATTATGTAATCTAAATCCCGCACAATCTTCAAGGATGCTCTAACATGCTTTACTTGTCTGTAATTCAAGAAAAGTATCTACCACCATTTGTTTCAATGTTATTAGCATTGTTGCATTTAATATCTTTTAACTACTCAACATGTAGAGTGAGGGATATTGCTAAATAGCAGAAAAATGCTTACTTTCAAATACTTTACTTTACTTTACTTTTATTTTTTTTATTTTATTTTATTTTATTTTATTTATATACCGCCCTACTCCCGAAGGACTCAGGGCGGTGAACAGCCAACAGCAAAAATAAATGTAATCTACATTTTAAAAAGACAAAATTATACTTTAGATTCTACACGATGGAAAATAAACAATGGTAAATATAATCCCAGTCAACAAAACAGAAAAGAAAAGCAAATACCTCAAATAGTCAGTAATTCATTATTATTACAATTTATACCAGTACCTATTATTAACTTACTATTTTTGGTCTTTGCTTCTCAATTTATTTCTATGTTCTTCTTCCACAAATAGTTTATAATGATCTATACAATACTATGACTATTTATACATGTTTTATGTTTATACATTAGATAAATGAGAAATTTGTCTAGTGTCTTGGGAAACAGACTTCATGGAAATGCCTCAAGAGTGAAATACTATTTAGAAGTATACAGCAGCACAGCAAAGAGGCTGGGTTAATAAACCCAACTGCAATACATCTGATTATACTAATATGTTCCAGTAATGGGTGCCTCTTTTCTTCTGTTTTGGGCAAAAGATTAATTATTCTCTTGGCCTTTATTTGCTTATTACACTTTGATATTGAATATGCACTAATCATTATCAGCAGAACATGTACTGGTGTATTACATTACTACATTATATAGTTCTAGTATATAGTTCTTACTAGTAATGTTTACTAATTAAGCATTCACTTAGACTTGTAGAGCTAGGAAAAATTGTATATAAATACTGGTGAGAGATAATATATCAATTAAACATTGACTAACTTTAAGAAAATTAAGAAAAATAATAAAAATGAACAGATAAGAATTTGTTATGTTTTGTTTGTATGTTATGTTTGTGTTCCTATGAAAACTAAGATTCCCTCTGTATATAGCAAATGTAAGACAAATGATATTTTAGATATATATTTTAGAGAATTAAATTATTATATTTGAGCTGATGGGAGGGAATGAAGGTTTAGCAAAAAAAAAAAAAAAAAAAAGCAGAAATGATGTATAACAGTGCCAACAAAATAACCCTGGCCCCTTTTTTCTCCCCCTAAACACATGAAGTGGAAAGATTGGTTAACATACTATCTCTTCTTAGGCTAAACTCTGTGATCTTAATTAATTGCTCCTACTGCCATTAACTTGTGCTGCTTCCTGAAACTGACAAGACTCTAATCAGTTTTACATTAAAAGTTTTCTTTTGCCTCCTAAGTGGCTCTCTGCTCAGAGTTCTAAGTAGGCTAGGCAAACAGTTGCTGCTAAAACATTGCTTTCCATACTTATCCCCAATGTGTGACTGCTAATTCTCTTGCAATCTCTTCCTCTCGAAAAAATTGAGCTGGCTGAGGAATTCTGGAGTTGAAGCCTACAAGTCTTAAAGTTGCCAAGGTTGGAGACCCCTGTTCTATTGGGTAAGTTTTTTTCCCCTTTGGGATCTTTAAAAAAAATAGTTAATTGGGTTTTTTTTTTTAGTTGTGCTTTTTTAGACCTAGCCATTTAAAGTTTAGGAAGTTTTAAATTTAGCTTTCATATAAAAATAAAAATAAAATAAAATAAAATAAAATAAAATAAAATAATATTTGTGCAGCTTTCTGAGATTTAGTATGTTTTTGTAGTGTTTCACTCTAACTACACAAACACACAAAATCTCACAAAGTTGTATGTGGAATTTTGTGTGCGTAAAGTGTGAAAGTTGGGCTTTTGGGCTTTTTGTGGCTGTGTGAGGTTCCTGCTTGTTGCAGGGGCCATTTTGGGTCTAGCACAGCTGCTTTTACATTGTGGGTGAGCCAGTTGTGTTGTGTTGTGTTGTGTGTATGTAAAGTGTGAAAGTTGTTTTTTTGGGCTTTTTGTGGCTGTGTGAGGTTCCTGCTTGTTTCAGGGGCCATTTTGGGTCTAGCACAGCTGCTTTTACATTGTGGGTGAGCCAGTTGATGTTTTTTAATTTTTATTTGGTGTGCGTTGGAAGAGGGGTAGTCTTATACGGCGAGTATAGCCCAAACCCTATATTTTAACAGGAAAATTCAGGGGTCGTCTTATATGCCCAGTTGTCTTATACGCCGGAAAATATGGTACTGACCTCCAAAATTCAGTTTAGAGATTTTGTTTTCATTTTTATTAATTAATGAGGAATTAATCCAATGCAAAAGACTTTTATCTGAAAGAAACTTAATATTTTCAAAGTGAAAGATGAAACACTCTTAACAGGTTCTGGTGAATGTCCTGTATTAGTATCTGTGCCTTTGAATAGTATTTCATGGACTCCTTCCTCATTCCCACCACATTTATTTGTTCATTCGTTCATTCGTTTGTTTGTTTTGGAGAGGGGGATAAATGTGTAAGCAATCCAAAATAAGCCAAGTTCAAAATAAAACAATTGTCCTTCTATTCTTTTTTTCCCCGTAGAAATAATAAATTATGGATAATCAATCCAGTATATCTGAATTTATGCTCTTTGGCTTCTCAAAAGTAGGAGAACAACTTTATTTTGGTGTTTTCACTGTATTGTACTTGGCAATTCTGACAGGCAGTCTCCTGATCATCTCTGCAATATTTTGTGACCATCATCTCCACAATCCAATGTACTTCTTCCTGATGAACTTGGCCATACAAGACCTTGGTGCTATTTCAGTCATTGTCCCTGAATCCATCATCAATATACTCATGAACACAAGATGCATTTCTTATTTTGGATGTGTTTCTCAAGTTTTCTTTTTTGCCTTTTTTATGGGATCTGGTTTTTGGATCCTCAGAGTCATGGCTTATGATTGTTATGTTGCCATTTGTAATCCATTACATTATGAAAAAATGATGAATAAACAAACCTGTATTTACATGATTCTTGCTGTATGGGTCAGTAGCCTTCTTAATGCATTGCTGCATACCTGTTTTACCTTTGCAGCTCCTTTTTGCTCAAACATAATTGATCAGTTTTTCTGTGAAATTCCACAGCTTCTTAAAAACACTTGTATAGGCTTAAATAAAAATGAAATCATAACTCTTGTGTTCAGTTTTGTTTTAGCAATGGGTTGCTTTTTCTTTCTTTCTTTCTTTATTTTATTTGTTCAACTTATATGCCGCCTTTCTCCGAAGACTCAAGGTGGCTTACAATGCATTTAAAAACCATATATAAAACATTAAGAGTTAAACCATTAAAAACAATTAAAACCCATTCATGGCCGGATTTCACCAAATCACAGCAGCAAGATCAACCGGCCCCAGACCTGCCGGAAGAGCCAGGTCTTCACTGCTTTTCAGAAGGCCAATAGGGTGGGGATGGTCCGGACCTCAGGAGGTAACTGGTTCCAGAGAGCTGGGGCAGCCAAAGAGAAGGCCCACCCCCACAGGCCCGCCAGCCAGCATTGTTTAGCTGACGGGACCCTGAGGAAACCAACTCTGTGGGATCTTACCGGTTGCTGGGAGCTATGGGGTAGAAGGCGGTCTCGAAGTACCCTGGCCCTGAGCCATGTAGGGCTTTAGAGGTAATAACCAACACCTTGAATTGTGACTGGAGACCAATAGGGAGTCAGTGCAGCTTGCGGAGAATTGGTGTAATGTGGGTGTACCTAGGTGCATCTACGACAGCTCTCGCGGCTGTTTTCTGGACCAACTGTAGTCTCCGAACACTTTTCAAGGGTAGCCCCATGTAGAGCACATTGCAATAATCTAACCATGAGGAGACAAGGGCATGAGTGACTGTGGGGAGAGCCTCATGATCCAAGTAGGGTTGCAATTGGTGCACCAGGTGAACCTGTGCAAAGGTCCCCCTAATTATTTATCCTAATAACATATATGTCTATTTTCAATGCTGTAATGAAAATCCCCTCCAAGAAAGGAAGGCAAAAAGTCTTCTCCAATTGCTTACCCCATCTTATTGTTGTTTCTATATATCTTCTATCTGCATTGAATAAATATATGAAGCCATCTGCCGGTATAAAGGATTTAGCTACAACTGTACTTAATTGTTTGTCCCACCTCTATTGAATCCAATCGTATATAGTATGAGGAACAAGGATATCAGGTTTGCTCTGTCAAAAATTTTAAAGATGGAGATGTTTCCTAGAAAATATTTTTGATTTTTTTTTATTGTGAACAACAGGTGTTTGTCGTCATGACTAAAATGAATTTCAAGCACCAGATCTCTATAAAGCTAGATCCTATTCTGAATCCCCAGAAATGTCATTATGCAGATACATTTTAACTAATTTTAATAATGTTTAATCACTCTTGTCTTTTTCTAAATGTTGAAGTTTTTTTTTTTATTGGTTTTTATTATGAAATATAGAAATACAATTCAACATTTTTCGGTTCCGTGGTGTTGAATATAAATACATATTATTTACATATTATTTACATAATATTGCATCTTTGCTTGTATATGATTTGGGTATTATTACAAATGGTAATGCACAGTTCTTTGTGATCATATATGCATATTATTTACCAGTTATTTACATAGATTGCAGCCTTAATTCAATAATGCACATGGCAATGTTTAACTCTTTATGATCATTATTAATTAAACTTTGTACGTCACAAACTTCATTTTTTGTTTCTTTTCTCTATCCACTCATACCACAACTCCCACACATTATAATATTCTGTGTTCTCTCTTTCGTTAAGTTCTAATGTTAGCTTATTCATTTCGGCACACTCTAAAATTTTCCTGATTACTTGTTCTTCGGGTGGTAGTTTTTTCTCCTTCCAATACTGAGAGTAGGTTATTCTTGTCGCTGTCATTATGTGTATAATTAAATACTTCTTCTTTTTTTCGTATTCTGTTTTCAGGATTCCCAGGAGAAAGATTTTCGGTTCAAATTCAATATTATCTTTTATTATTTCTTTAATCCATTTCCAAATCATTTTCCAGAATTTTTTTGCTTCGGGGCAGTTCCACCAGCAATGGTAGAAAGTGCCTTGGTGATGGCCACATTTCCAACAATTGGGACTCATATTGGGATATATTTTAGCTATCCTGGCCAGGGCTAGATGCCACCTGTACAGCATCTTATATTGATTTTCCTTATAAGTCACCGTCCTTGTCATTTTAAGATTGCTATTCCAAATTGTATCTCATTTGTTTAAATTTATACTTTGTCCAATGTTTTTGGCCCATGCTATCATCTGCTCTTTAACCACCTCTTCCATCATATCGTATTCCAACAAGTAATTATATAATTTAGCTAATATTTTGTTGTCTATTCCCATCCATATCTTATCAAATCCATTGATACCCATCCCAATGCCAAACTCCTCCTTGTCCTTTTTATAATGGGACTTTATTTGTGCATACGGCGACCAATCAATGTGGATGCCCTGTTCTTCCAATTCTTCGTTTGTTTTAAGGTTCCCTCCCCCATCTAATATCTCTTTATATTTGACCATTTTCCCCATTTCCAATAAATTAGGATTAGCCTCTGGTCTACTATTTCTAAATTTCTTTCATTTTGCTCAATTTTAGATTCCATCTTATTTATCTTCTGTTCATTAATTTGTATTGACTCTTGTATGTCATTCACTTTTTGGTCAATAACTTTAATATCTGTTTTCAACTCGATATGATTACTGGACATATTCTCTTGCATCATGATCATAGTATCCTGAATCGCTGTAAGTGTTGCTTGCATCGCTTGCATAGTAGGAATCATAGCTGATTTTTCTGTTTTCGACAATCCTTCAGTCGACTTCTACATTGCGGGTGATGTCATCATTATTGTGGTATTGGAGGCTGTCTTCTTCACCATTTTGAGCACAGTGGATGAGAGGCTTGTCATCTCCTTCAACAACTTTTTCTGGTCTCTCACGATCTTTTTGATATTTCTCCAAATTATCATCCACTAATTGTCCTTCTTTTATTTAATATTATCTTCTGTGTTACTGGCGGTATTGAGTCCCTCCTAAATCTAATATTTAATTTGATATACTACTAATTCAATTTATTCTATCTATTTCCTTCAGGAAAGCTTGAATAACAGGGAGCGGGGAGGCGGCAGGGGGGCAGAACCGGTTCAGTGACATCATATCGTCACCGCTACTGGCTCAGCAGAACTGGGCCGAACCAGGAGGAACCCACTACTGGCTTTGAGCTCTAAACACTTAGTTCTTATAAGCAGTATCCTTATAAGCATATCAGGAAGTGAATTTCTTATAATCTTCTTAGGTGTCTTTCCTGGACCTTCTGTCTGAGGCACTGTTCCCACCAAATCAGTGGTGATGCAGTTTTAACAGATTAACAGAGTTGGAACAGACCTTATAGGTCATCTAGTCCAATCCTCCACTCAAGCAGGACACCATATACTATTTCTGACAAATGGCAGACCAATCTTTTCTTGAAAGTCTCAAGTGATGAAGCTTCCACAACTTCCAAAGGCAAGCTGTTCCATTGGTTGATTTTCTCACTATCAGAAAGTTCCTTCTCATTTCTAGATTGAATCTCTCCTAGGTCAGTTTCCATCCATTATTCCTTATTTATTTATTTATTTAATGCAATTTATATGACTCCATATTTCTGAGGACTCAGGGTGGCTCACAACAGTAAAAATGCATAGTTCCTCATTAAAAGCTATATAAAATTAAAGTTCCAATTTAAAACAATTTAAAATTCATTAAAAAAAAACCCCATCAGTCCAGGCTGCGGAACAACCAGGTCTTCAAATCACGGTGGAACGAGCGAAGGTCAGGGGCCATTCGGAGCTCCAAAGGAAGTTGATTCCAGAGGGTGAGAGCCCCCACAGAGAAAGCTCTCCCCTTGGGGGTCACCAGCCGACACTGTCTGGCCGACGGCACCCTGACGAGGCCCTGTCTGTGGGAAAGCACCGGGCGAATGGGGACTGTCACTGGCTGCAGGGGATCCGACAAATATCCCGGGCCTAGGCCATGAAAGGCTTTGTAGGTGATAACCAGCACCTTGAACCTCACCCGAAGGGCAACTGGTAACCAATGCAAGTTGTGCAGGAGGGGTGCAACATGGGAGTGTCGGGACACTCCCATCACAACCCGCGCGGCCGCATTCTGCACCAGCTGAAGCCTTCGAGTGGTTTTTCAAGGGCAGCCCTAGGTAGAGAGTGTTGCAGTAGTCAAGACGGGAGGTGACAAGTGCATGAGTAACGGTGCATAGGGCATCTTGGTCCAAGTAAGGGCGCAGCTGGCGCACAAGGCGAATCTGAGCAAATGGCCCCCTGGTCACAGTCATTACATGGTCTTCCAGAGACAACCATGAATCCAGGAGGACACCCAAGTTGCGAGCCCTATCCACTGGGGGTAACACCTCACCCCCAATGGTCAACAATGGAATATCTCGATCAGACCAAGATACCGGTATCCACAGCCACTCGGTCTTGGCGGGGTTGAGTTGAAGCCTGTTCCTCCCCATCCAGGTCCGTACCGCTTCCAGGCAATGGGACATCACATCGAGGGCATCACTGGGCTGGTTTGGGGTGGATATAAAAAGCTGGGTATCATCAGCGTACTGATGATACTGCACCCCAAAACCACGGATGGTTTTCATGTAACTGTTCTTCATACGTTTTAGTTTCCAGTCCCCTAACCATCCTGGTTGCTCTCCTCTGCACTTTTTCTAGAGTCTCAACATCATTTTTATAGGGTGGTGACAAAAACTGGATGCAGTACTCTAGGTGTGGTCTTATTAGGACTTTATAGAGTGGTATTAGTGCCTCATTTGAACTTGATTGTATCCCTCTGTTAATGCAATTTAGGATTGCATTGGTTTTTATAGCTGCTGCTGCACACTGCTGGATCGTATTTAGCTGATTGTCCACTAAGACTCCAAGAACCCTCTCACAATCACTGCTATTACGCCTGGTTTCCCCCAGTTTATATGTGTACTTTTGGTTTTTCTTACCTAAGTGTAAGACTTTACTTTTTTCTACATTGAATTTCATTTTGTTAGATAGAGCCCAGTGTTCAAGTCTGTCAAGATCCATCTGGATCTTGAGCCTATCTTCTAGAGTGTTAGCTATTCCTGCTAGCTTAATATCATCTGCAAATTTGGTGAGTTCCCCTTCTATTCCCTCATCTAAGTCGTTTATGAAGATATTGAAGAGTATTGGGCCTAAGACGGAACCTTGTGGCACCCCACTGCTTACTTCTCTCCATGTAGACTTAGACCCATTAAGGATTACTCATTGAGTATGGTTTGCAAATCCATCTGGTGGTGAAGCTATCTATCCCACTTTTTTCTAGCTTACGAAGAAGTAGATTGTGGTCTACTTTGTCGAATGCTTTGCTGAAGTCTAAGTATATTATGTCAACAGTATTTCGCTTTTCTACTAATTTAGTCACTATGTTGAAGAATGAAATAAGATTGGTTTGGCATGATCTGTTTTTAACAAACTCGTGCTGACTGCTAGTTATTACTTTACTCATTTCTAGGTGTTGGCAGATCTGTTTTTTTATTATCTTTTCCAGTTTCTTCCCAAGTATTGATGTTAGGCTGATTGATCTGTAGTTTCCTGGATCTGTTTCCCCACCCCTTTTTTTTTTTTTTTTGAAGATGAGAACCACATCAGCTCTTTTCCAGTTCCCCGGTGTTCCAGGAGTTTTGAATGATGTGGTGTAATGGTTCTGAGATGACATCTGTCAGCTCCTTTAGAACTCTGGGATGTAATCCATCAGGTCCTGGTGATTCGTATTCATCAAGATCAGACAGGTGTTCTCTCACTTTTTTTTTTTTTTTGCTTATTTTAACTTTTATTTCCAGTCTGTTTTTATAGTTATGTTTCTGGTAGGTTGGGCTATAGATTCTTTTTGCGTGAAGACCGATGCAAAGAATGAGTTAAGCAGCTCTACTTTCTCTCCTGTTACTTACTTGCCGACTTCTTTCTTTAGTTGACTGACTGCTTCCTTGATTTTTTCCTTGTTATTTATGTGTTGGAAGAAACTTTTTTTGTTATCTTTGACTTTTGTTGCAAGTCTTTGTTTATTCTGAGCCTTTGCTTTCCTGACTTCATCTTTGCAGATTCTGGCTGTCTGCTGATATCCTGCCTTAGTTATGTGTCCCTCTTTCCATTTTTTGTACTTCTCATTTTTGTCTTTTAATTTGTCAGAGAGATCTTTGTGTAGCCATGCTGGTTTCTTCTTGGATTTCTTGTTTTTCTTTCTCAGCGGTATTGCGCTGGTCTGGGCTTTTATGATTGCATTTTTTAGAGTTTCCCAAGATTCTTGAGTTGTTTTCCCCTTTAGGATTTTCATCCAGGGAATCTTTCCCAAGTTTTCTCTGAGTTTATTAAAATCAGCTCTTTTAAAATCTAAGACTCTGGTATCATTTTGTTTTACTGCTTGTGTTTGTGTTATGTTGAATTCTAGTATGACATAGTCGCTCTCACCCAAGGCTCCTGCAGTTTCAACTCCCTCTATCACTTCTTCTCTGTTTGTAAGTATTAAGTCCAGTATGGCTGTCCCTCTAGTTCCCTCCTCTACCTTTTGGACAACAAAGTTGTCAGCTAGGTTGGTTAGGAACCTATTTGATTTTTCACTTGGTGCAGAATTAGTTTTCCAATTGTTATCAGGGTAATTGAAGTCTCTCATTACTATTGTAGTGTGTTTCCTACATATGTTTGTTAGTTGGTTGTCAAAAAGGATATATATATGTATATGTATATGTGTATACATATAGGAAATGCAAATGCTGGTTTGCATGCTTCACTAAAGATAATGTATGAAGAGACCAAGTCAGATTGTTAGTTATCTGCACTCCCAGATAGTTAATACTATTGACCACCTCCACAGCTGTAGCCATGGTACAAAGTGGAGTACAACTATGCACTTTTTAAAATCTCCTTTGTTTTTTTAATATTCAAAATCAGGTTATTTTTATTGCACCAATCCACCAAGGCTTTCACTTCCTCCTCCTCCTTAAGACCAAATGGGTTTTCTTTTCCCTGTATGATTGTCTAGCATTGAATCCTGGGGAACAATTAAACTAAATCCTTGTTGGAAAAATAAATACTCCTGGGGCAGCAAAGAGATGTTAAATACACCTTCCTCTTTGGTGAAAAACTCTTCATCTGAAAAAATTTAAAAACATCAGGTATGACCAAAGAAATGTTAAGGGCTAAATTTGCATCCAGAAGCCAAAAATATACATGAAGGTAAACTGTAAGCCACCAGTAAAGCTAAATATTTAGTAAGTAACAAAGTTGCTTGCTTCTTCAGGAAGCTGGCATGAATATCACTTGTCTAAATTCATGTCATGTTATTTGTCATGTTATTTGCACTCTTCTCCCTTGTATGCCATATGGATGTGCATATACATTCATACAACATGTTTAGATCAATATATATATATATATATATATATATATATATATATATATATATATATATTTATTAGTTTGATTTATATGCTGCCCTTCTCCGGAGACTCAGGGAGGCTTACAATGCTTTTAAACAATAGCCTTCATATTTTTTGTATATACCTGCTTAGTAGGGCTTTTTGCCCCCCCACCCTCCGCAATATAGAGAGCAAAGGAACAACACAAGATCAAAAAAGGATTCAACCATAATACTCATTTTTTTTTCTGTGGCAATTAATTTTGTGGCAGCCTTTCTGGTAAGAAGTCTTTGAATATTTAACAGAAGAAATGCAGAATAGTCTCACATTTTACACACACAAACACATACACACACTCACTCAAATGCACATTCTGTTGTAACCAATCTTTAATATATATAACTACTCCTCTCTCTTTTTGTGGTGCAAGAGCTGAGTAGAGTTTTCCTAATTTAGGGGCTTCCAATAGGTGTCTTTGTTGTCGTTTGATGTGGGTTTCTTTTAGGCATGTAATATTTGTGTTATGCTTTTGTAATTTAGCTAGAATTTGTCTCCTTTTGGCTGGAGAATTTAAATCATTGATGTTGATCGAAATTAATTTAATTTCTTCGTCCATTTACCTTCTACTGATGACCCTAGTTTCTTTTCCTTAATATCGGTTCTGTTTGTGTCCTTGACCTTGTCCCTATTCTTTCCTTTTGCTCTTTTTCAGTCTTCTCCTGTAATTCCATTTCCGATTCTTTTTCTTCTTCCTGACTCTTATCCTCTATCTCCTCCCCACTCTCCCTTTCTTCATCTATTGCTATACACTGTTTGTAAAACTCCCGGGTGTTGCCTATTGTATCTAATCTAATTTTTTTGTCTTGCCAGGTCACTAGCAAGCCTCTGGGATAAGCCGCCAAAACATGATTTTATATTTGATAAGTTGGGAGGAGAGAAAGTGGTAACTCCATCTTTGCTCCCTTACCCCGTGGGTATTTGTTTAAGAGTCAGAATCTCTTTCCCCTAATATGTCAATGTTGTATCTCACATTCTCCTGTAAATTTTGTCTCTAATTGTTCATTTAGTAAATAGTATATGTACCTCCCATGGCAATTTATTCAGCCGTGCATAATTAGTATGCACCCTATACAGCTCATCAATACCATGTTGAAACTCACTCTTATTCATCTTCGGACTACCAGCCAACAACTCTGTCATAAGTCTCAGGTGGTCTTCTTTATTTTCCTTTATATTCTGAAATCATAAGTAAAACACGGAGTTGTCCATTTCCAGAAACATTATTGCCTCCTCAAGTTCTCAATTCATTGCCATCAGTTTCTTTTCTGTCTCATCCAGTTTTTTTCTGTCTGTTCTGTTCTTTCCTCCACTATTTTTATCCTCTATTCGTTCTTAACAATTGTCTCTTGTATTTCTCCTATTCTATCATCTAATTTTCTTATGTCACCTTTAACTTCATCCATGTTGTTTTTCAATTCCTCATGATTCTTTCCAATCAATTCTTGAATCTTCAGAAGTACCTCCTGAATCATATTCAGAGTTGTCTGCATGCTTTGTAGATTTGTTGATGTCCCTGCTTTCTCACCTCCCAACATATCTCCTATCAGTTTTTGTCCTGCTGGAGAGGCAGTCATTTGTGTAACTTTCTTTGCAGTTTTGGTTACTGTTGCTATATTTGACATATCTAATTTCCCAAAAAGTTTCTTCCACAAAACCATACAAAAATCTATTTCCTTCCTACTCCTGAGGTTTATCTTTTCTATCTACTTTTAGGTATTACATACTCCCTCAATTACAGTTCTTTTAGAATTCATTAATTAGAATAATTAAATAATTAGATAGCATAATTAATTAATAGTATAATTAATAATAAAAAGAATAATTAATAATTAATTCTATCTTCCAACCTTATCAATATCAATTTTCACTCTAAATTCAATTAACAATACCTAAGTAAACAAGAGTATATTACTTCAAAATAAAGAAAGGATATATAAGCAGAAAGACAAGGCAAAACAGTAGTAATAATTACTCCAAATATAAATTGTTTACCCCTATTTGCAGCTAAATTTATCTATTTATTTACACTATCTTGTAGTATATCACTATTTTCAAGAATCAGTTGAATAACAAATAATGACAATAATAAAAATGGAAAAAGCCTAGACATATACCATATTACTTACCTCTAATTAAACAATATACACAATATACACCTCTGGCTTCTAATCTCCCCAGCCTAAGTTTTTTTAATGATTCTAAACAAGTCTTTCATTCTCCTACTTCCTTGCACTGTCCAATCCTCTTCCGTTCACTACTTTCTAACTTCTTCATCCAACATGTCTGCTCCTCTTAATATGCACTGTTACTGTTGCTGTTACTCTAATCCGCACTCCATCTTCGTTACACCTTCTTTCACTTTCAAATCCCAATAAATTAGTGCCAATCTTTACCGGAATTCAAGTTCCTTCCTTTCTCTTCCTTTCAGCTTCTCCATTTCTCTCTTCCACCTCTTTCATGCTGTTCCGCTCCACTTCCTGATGCACCACTTTTCCTCCTTTTAGAGACTCTCTTGTCTCACCTTTAAAGTTCCACCAATTTAGGAAGTAGCCCAGTAACTCACCTTGTCCCATCTCTATTCACTGATGTTTCTAGCTGTTTTTCCACTTCTTGCTTCCTTCTCTATTCAAGTGAGCCATCACGCCTTCAGATCCGACCATTACAGCCAGTCTCTTCCACACTGAAATTTTACCCCGAGAATTTCCCCTCTATAGAATTAACCTCTCCAGGGTCAGCTCTCGTCGTTACCAGCTTCCAAGTGCGGAAATTTGATCCGAGAAGACGGAGCTCCGTTTCTTGGATCGCAACACCATGACATCACCCCGCTCAAATGCATATTCTAATGGCATGGACAGATGAATGAAATTTGATTATTGTTTTGGTTTTTTTAGTACATTTTTAAAACTAAATCCAGTTCTTATGTACATTTATGTCTCCACTCACAGAGTAGAATTTTATGCAATTTCAGAGTTGCAATTAATTGTACAAACACATTATAATTTATTTATTTCATTTATATTATATTTAAACTGAAGAAAGAAAGAAAGAAAGAAAGAAAGAAAGAAAGAAAGAAAGAAAGAAAGAAAGAAAGAAAGAAAGAAAGAAAGAAAGATGCTATTGACAAATTTGCATAAAGGTAAGTATTGAAGGAAAAATGCACTTCAGTTGGCATACTTTTTTTTAAAAAAAAGAAGGTTCTTTAGTTTTGTAACAAATGTTTACAAAGTCGATCTATTTTCCTAGCTTCAGTTTCAAATCAACATCTAAACAAAATGGCAGTGTCAGATATATTACTGCTAACATTTTTATATCAAACTGTCTGTCACAAGAGGGGCAACTCATGGTTGACTTGTTCTGATATTATTACCATATTATTGTCAGAAAGATGGGCTCCTATAAATTAATCTATTGATCAGCCACACAATTATGAACATTTAAATCCTCAAATATTTGGAAAATTGTTTTGTAACTGAGAGAAAAGTACATGAAATGGGAATCTGCAGACATAGGAAATTCATTATTTCTTCTCTTCATCTTTAAATTAAATGAATCAGGATCCATCATTTTACAAATTCTATTGATCAAAAAGATTTTGTTCCATATATTTAGCTGTTTAATATTATTTCAATCACATTTAAAAATACATTCCTTTCTAAGATATATCTAAACCACATTGTAGAAATTAAGAAATAGCAGTAATGACAGCACAACTTGGGGAGGGCATAGTTTGGCAGCTCACATCATTTCAGGCAAAGTGAGCAAAAACACACAATGCTTTATTGTACCACTTTATTGTGGTACAATAAAAAACAGTTTATGACATTCTACAATTAAAAACATCCATCAGTATTTATATTAACAGATTAACAGAAAGCAGTTGATGATATACACAATGCAGCTCCCTACTAATTTACCATAAAGTCCTTTCTCTCTCCATAATTTAACCATTATTCCAAGACCACAGTTGTATTGATATAGGAATATATTTATTTTTAAATGACAGCATTTTGGATGTTAGCAAAGGGAGTTTGAGTTATCAAGTCTTCACAGAATGTCTTTTGAATTCTTCTTCTTTTACAGTTTGAATGTTTTTATACTGGAGTGTATTCTGGAAAGGATTCTAATGAATACAAGTTGCACAGACCTAGAGGTAACATTTCCTGTTTTAAGACTAGTAAGTAAGCCTGAATTTGTAAATCTTAGAATTGTTGTAAAGAAAGAAAGAAGTGATTTGTCATAGCACAGATAACCATAATGGTAATTTCATATTCACCAACTGAACTTTGAATAAGGAACTGGGTTGATAATTATGTATTGTAAAACTAAGGAAGCAAGATCAAATATTTGGAAGACTTTCCTTCACTGAAGTAATGATGTAAAGATATTGGATTTAAACCCTAATTTACATACTCATGAATTAATGAGGAATAGGAAACAATATTAGGATTCAAATGAAAAGTGCTGTGTTAGGCACAGTCATAAGCATTAGCCTGATGGTACATAGGTAAAATATTATCTAGAAATGATGACATTCTTATCCTAGTTCTATTACAAAAAGTAGTGTCAATATACTGAATCAGCTCTTGTTTAGCTTGTAACTCTGTATTTTTCCAGATATATCCTGTATTATAATATAAAACATGGATAATCAATCAACAATCTCTGATTTTCTGCTCTTTGGCTTCTCAGAAATACGAGAAATACAGATATTATACTTCTTAGCTTTCTTGGTATTGTATTTAGCAATTCTGATAGGGAACCTCATCATCATCTTTGCAATCATTTTCAACCATCAGCTGCATACTCCCATGTACCTCTTCCTGTTGAGCTTGGCTATACAAGACCTTATGAGTGCTTCAGTCATTGTCCCTAAATCCATGGCCAATATTCTAATGAATACAAGACATATTTCCTATCTGGGATGTGTTTGTCAAGTTTTCTTTTTTGTTCTTTCTATGGGATCTGATTTTTGGATACTCCCAGTCATGGCATATGATCGCTATGTTGCTATTTGCAATCCATTGCAATATGAAAGAATAATGAACAAACAAGTCTGCATTTACATGATTCTTGCTGTATGGGTTAGTGGTCTTCTAAGTGCATTGTTGCATACCTCTTTTACCTTTGCAGCCCCTTTGTGTTCCAACATAATCAAACAATTCTTCTGTGAAATCCCACAGCTACTTAAACTCACCTGTAATGGTTTAAACCAAAATGAAATCAAACTAATTATAGTCATTTGTGTAATAGGCATAGGTTGTTTTTTCTTCATCATTATAACTTATGTGTCAATTTTCAGTGCTGTTCTGAAAATTCGTTCTTTGGAAGGAAGAAAAAAAGCTATCTCTACTTGCTTACCTCATATTATTGTTGTTTCAATTTTCCTATTTTGTATATTTGTTGCTCATCTGAGGCCTCCCTCTGGTTCACCAGATTTAATCACAACTCTATTATATTCCATTGCTCCACCTCTTTTGAATCCTATCATTTATAGTTTAAGAAATAAGGACATCAAGGTTGCCTTGTCAAAGCTATTAAATATGTCAGAATTATCCAAGAAAATATCAATTTGAGTTTTCATACTTTAGTATAAAATATAAGTTCTAATCATGGGATCACTGATAAAACTGGACTATATTTTTCATTAGTGGGATAATTTAAATGTAAATTGATATTTGAGGGAATGTAGAAGAAAGGACGGGAGGGAAAAACTAATTGTGCAAGTAGTTAATCTGATTAATCTCTGTTAATTTTATTGGAATGTTAATAAAATTATTTTGAAACTGTTACAAGTAACATGTATCACACTACAATCATGGAGACAATGGGTCAAGAAAGAAAGTATTAATGCAAAGTGGAACCCAGGAAAAAATAATTTCCCATTTTAAAAAATAAATCATTTGGATTAAAAAAAAATCCAATCCTACATATTTATACTTGAAATGATGTCTCAGAAAGATTATTATTATTTTTAAAGAACTACCAGTTTTGCATTATTATTATCACTCTTAAGAAAATGTGACATTTGAAGACTAGATATATAAAGTGTTGAAATAAACCATCCCAAAGCACAGCTTAGTGGTTTTAATTTCCTAAAATTCAAATGTAACATTTTACCCACAGGTTTGGGAGTGGGTAAGTGATTGGGTAAGAAAACTGACTAAGCATCTTCCATGAATGCAAGCAATGAACAAACAAACAAACAAAACACATATTCTTTAATAAACTCAGATTCTGTGGCTTAAATCTATTTACAAATTGAATCTTTCTAAGACTGCAGGAATTGCAAATGGATCCTATTTGCCTTGTTTGTCAACACTTTGACCCTAAAGACTATGACAGCAGCAGGGACATAATAGTTGATAAATCTAATTTGTTGGTAAATCTAGTTTGGTTTTCTTTTTCTACATAAGATAACATTTTTCTTGCTGTTTCCAAGTATTAGAGGATTGGAAAACAATTTCTTCATTACTATAAGTCTTCTTTTGCTCAGTCTTTATGGCACACAAATTTGTGCCTCTAGTTATATAAAATGGTGGACACAATCCAGACCATTAGAGTCCTGCATAATTTTTTTGAAGAGATCTCTTTCCCAGTTACTATGGACTTTTAGTGAAATCACTGATATCGCTAGAGTATAAAAAGGTCTTGCAAGAGTTCAAGCAAGGTATTCTAGATGTAGTTTTCCCAAAGGACAAGAAAATACTCTCTTGTCATGGTAACTATTGGAATAGCCCTTTATTTATATCTAAATATTTATGTAGTATATTCTGTGTCCTTCACAGAAAAGCTTTTACTCTAACCAGGCTTGGCACTTTACCATCAAGGGTTCTGGATGGGAACAACATTTATTTTCAGAATCAATTCTGTCCTTCTGTAGAGGATGCTGAATTAACATTTGAGTTCTGCTGAGTTTCATTGTAACATAGATAACACACTGAATTAACAGTACTCCTCCTCATTAATCACTCCAACTGCGTTCTGGAAGAAAACACACACTTTGTATTATCTGACACATCTTCAGAACTCTCAAGAATGGTGGCAAAATAGGGCTCAATCAAGCCACATAAAAGAAACTTGGGTTATAATCAAGATTTATTTTATCCCATATTAGAAGGCATAAGCTACCTTCTTCTTTTTAAATGTTTTAGTTTACATTAATTGACAGATCTCTTTACAATCTCTCTCTCTCTCTCTCTCTCTCTCTCTCTCTCCCTCCCTCCCTCCCTCCCTCCCTTCCCTTCTCTCTCACCCACATACAATCTTATCACCATTATGATTTTTGAGTGGATTTTTTCTTACTCCCTTCTTCTTCAGGTCATTCTTTTAATCCAAATCACCATGGACCAGAATCAGATACTTTTACCTATGGAAAACATGAGGTTTGGGCACACAAATCAGTGGAATGCCAAAATAATACATGGAATTAATAAATAAAAATAATGGTGTTTCTTTGGTTTGATAGTGACTGGACTGAAGAAATATAACTAATATATCCTAGTCCTATAGTGATATTCAGTGGCATGGTATGCAATTTATTGCACAGCCACTTAGCACTATGGTATTCACCTGAAGATGAACCTCTCTTATAACATCTGTTAAATTTGTACATTGGCAGACAGCCATGAACACTTGCAAGGTGATCATGCTGCAACTAAAGTCAAAGCTGAGAAAATTCAGTGTCAATTATACTGAATAAAATCAAATCAAGAAAGCTGATTTACTCTAATTTCAGAACAGTGTTTGAAGTCATAATTGTTTAAGCTCCTTTACAAATAATATAAATAATAGCAGCAACATCCTGAAATTCCTGAAGACTTTCATGAAGCTATGGCAAACTAAGTTGATGGCCTGTGGAGAAGAAGGCTTCATTTTGGCTGCTCAAGAACAAGCCTTGCAATCTAATTCATGAAAGCAAAAAAAAAAAAAAAGGAGCCCTTCCGAGCTCCATTTTCACCAGCAAAGGGTTGCCGGAAGCTGTCACAGCTGAAAATTGAAAACTGTGTGTTTTTGCTGGCAGAGGCACCACAGACCAATCCTTTGCTGTTCCCAGTGCAGCCCCATGGGCCAGATCTAAGCACCCTGTGGGCCCCATCTGGCCCGTAGGCCTTGAATTTGACACCCCTGTCTTAGAGATATCTAAGTAGATAACTAGCAACATTTCATAGCAGTAAAACAAGCATTTCTCTGATCTGCTATAGGTCACATAGGCAGGAAAAAACAAACTAAAATGAGTCAGGTCTGTTATCTTTCAACCCCACTTGTTATCACAGTCAGTCATGGGAGAATTGGGTTATCCTTTAACTTTGAAGATAGCTTATAATATGATTTCTGGTGCCTGTTTTTCTCAAAAGTAATGTGAAGGTCATACAAAATATTAAAATAATTGAGAAGTACAAAATGCCCAAACCCTGGTTCACCAGCATGACTTGAATATTTCTTTATCATTCTCTTGTAAGTATACACAGGAATGTATATATGAAATTGTACAAGCAAACAACTGTTTAGTTGAGGCCATATGTTCAAAGATAGACTCAATAAACATAACAAACTATTACAGATCTTCATTATAGAATCAAAAATACAATTAAAGAATTTTGCCCCTGGTTTGCCCAGGTTGAATTCTGAAATGAAGTGCTTTGGGAGAAGCCAATTAAGCTCTTGTGGGATCACAAGAGATCACTAGAAATCATAGGGTATTTATTAAAAACTCCTGCCAGTTTGATGAAAATCATTTCATCATTTGAAAGATTTCAGCAACATCTGGTATGACTGGGTGAAGGTGCAATGTTGGGAGCCAAAAGGGTTAAGATTAGGACTTGAATTGGATGGATTGAGTTAATAATTAGTTAAGATATTTCTCAATTCCTTAGATAAAATGGTTTGAATGTCAGTTATTTAAATGTATATTGAGAAATATATTTTTATAGCACTCTGTTCTGTTTATCTTCTATTGCAAAAAGAGAGAATATGAAATGTTCAATAATATTTCAAACGAAAATGTATACATGAAATTGTATACATGCAACCATACAACTGCTTATTTGAGGCCAAATGTTCAGAGATAGCATTTTAAACTCATTTTAAATTGTCATAACTTAACACCCAACTGTTGAATTGCTGGTGCTAATTAAACCTAAGAATTGTAGATAACATAATACTGTATTAGAAAGAAGACATTAAATAAAACTGCTGTGATGAAGATAAACAATTCAAAATATGATTCTATTGTTCTATCAAAATAGGTTTTCCAAATACATTTCCCATGTATGTATATTTTTATCTTCAGAACAGAAAGTTTCTTTTTTTTAAAAAATAAATGAAATTAGAAGGCTTTTCAATTTGGTTTCACAAAACAGTTATTCCTCAAGTTTATTTACATTTTTTACACTATTCTGTTACAATTTAATAATATCTCTTATTTATGATCAGAAGACTCAAATAGGAAATTCCAGATATAATTTTAAATTTTGGAAATCAAAGTTGTTCTTATGTCAAAATTTTATATAAACAAACAGAATAAATTGATACAGTTAAATAAAACATTGTTTTCATGATAAGTATTCTGTTATTTTGGGACACATTCATAATCAAAATGTAATTTGTAACATTAGGGAGTGATATGTAAACTTGCAAATTTCTGAAAAGCTTATCATATAAATATTTGATTGACTATTTTCATGGCAGTCCTAGGGGGCTCAGATTGCCTTACTCTCAAAAGATGATGGTGGGCTTCTAATCATTTATTTTTAATTCACTATCGCATCAAAACATATTTTAAAAATAATTTCCTAACTGCTTGTCATTGCTGTATAAACTTGGAATAAATATTTAATTTCAAATTAATTATTCTTTATCTGCTTAGAATTAGGTTGTGCAAACTAAGCTACAACAAATTCCTGTGATCTGAGACTCTCCCTATGGACAAGAGACAGTTGAACTTACAGCTCATATCTTGCTATATTGTACCCCCTATAAGAACTCAATGATCCACTTTCTAATTCCTTACCTTGTAAAACATCCAGGAAATTCTTTTTCCTGTACAGTTTTCTTTTCCTCTCTACGGTTCTTATCAGAACAGTATGATTCAGTCTCCTTCAATGTAACTAATATTTTTTATACTGCCTGTAAAATTAAACAGGCTTTGCTCTTTCATTGAGGAATCTACTACCAATTGTAATATTAGCCATGGTGGAACAGTGGTTAGAATGCAGTACTGCAGGCTACTTCTGCTGACTGCCGGCTACCTGCAGTTGGCAGTCAAGTGTCACTGGCTCAAGGTTGATTCAGTCTTCCATCCTTCTGAAGTCAGTAAAATGATTAGATTGTTGGGGAACAATATGCTGACTGTAAATGGCTTAGAAAGGGCTGTAAAGGCCTATGAAGCGGTATATAAGTCCAAGTGATAGTGCTATTGCTATTTTATCTTGCTATGCTTTTATTTGATTTTTAATGTGTTTTTGTTTAAAACTCTGGTCAGTGACCATAATAAAAATATTCACATGAAATATTGATTTTATTTCTATCACGCCTAGCCTCTTTAGTGAAACTTACTCATATTTTCATATTTTATTTTTACAAGGATATGTATGTATGTATGTATGTATGTATGTATGTATACGTATATGTATGTGTATATGTATCATACGTTGTATGTATGTATGTACCCTGTTTCCTCAAAAGTAAAACATCCCCTGATCATAAACCCAATCAGGCTTTTGAGTGCATGCACTAAAATAAGCCTCTCCCTGAAAATAAGCCCTCCCTGAAAATATTTAAATGCAGAGCTGGAAATCAGGTAAGATCGCAAAAGGAGCCCCATCTTACTCCACACACCCCAAAATAATAAGATCTCCCCAAAAATAAGGCCAAGCGCTTATTTCGAAATTCAGAAAAATATAAGATAGGGTCTTATTTTTGGGGAAACCCAGTATGTATGTATGTATGTATGTATGTATGTATGTATGTATGTATGTATGTATTTACAAGTATTCATAGTGATTTGTGCCTGTCCTTTTTTTTAAAAAAGTTTACATTTATTTCAATTATTAATTTTTTTGAGTTAACAAAATTAACAGCATCAGTATGATTGATTATGTGTCATCAAGTTGTGTAAACTTTTAGAAACCATCTAGAAATATTTTCTCTAGATGCAGCAACACATTTCCTTCAAAATTGATGTTTGTTTGAGGGGAGAGAATAGGAAGGAGAAAGATAATTTACAGAATCACAGTTTAAACACATGGTGTTACAAAGGTTAGATTTTATTTTGCTAATCCCAAATATGTAATAACAACTAGAAGCATTATACTTGAATAGGAATAGCAACACCTGTGTTTTTAATATGCATATTTTCTTGCAGTGTGTTGAAGGAATGTTCAGAAACAAACTTTAATCATCTTTATTTTCTAGATGATGCCCTTGGACATATGATTCTATCTCAGAGAGAATATTGTGACATGAGCATATACTCTGGCAAGAAATGTGGCAGCAAGACTAGTTAAGGCAATTCAGCTAATTATATTATATCTAAGAGATTGAAGTATCACGTAAAGGTGATGTATTTATCTGAATGCTGATTCTTTGTACTTATCACATATGCATTTTAATATTGTATTTCCCTTTATCTATCTTATCCTGAAATTAGATCCTGCCTTTTATTTTCATCTCATTTTAATTGAATATGATTGTAACACTCATAACAAAATCAAAATGGCTATTCCAAATTCATACACTGAAATTTGCCCAGAGAATTGGATATAAAGTTCTTAAAATTATGGAGATCAGAGCAGTAATTTGATAACTGTACTTATACTTTTGAAACAGTCTTTTTAAATATCTGTTTAGGGACTTTATTTTCATGCTCATAAATCGATAGGCATGAGAAGCAAAATTAGAATTAGTATCAATGGTATTATCTCTAATTAGTTGTCACTGGTTTGAATTTTGAAATAGCACTGAACATATTCAATTGCAGACTAAGACTCTCATCAGAAGTTCTGATGACAAACATATTACCAAGATATTGGCCAACAAATGGCCTCTTATTTCTAGCATTGCACTTATAAACAGACATAAGAAAGGCTGCATTCAAAATGATTGTATTTCTTTTCTTTCCAGAGACATCACTTAGGATATTATAAAACATGGATAATCAATCAACTGTCTCTGATTTTCTGCTCTTTGAGTTCTCAAAAATACACGAATTACAAATGTTACATTTCTTTGCTTTCCTGGTATTGTATTTGGCAATTCTAACAGGGAACCTCCTCATCATATCTGCAATAATTTTGAACCATCATTTGCATACTCCCATGTATCTCTTTTTGTTGAATTTAGCCATACAAGACCTTGGTACCACTTCAGTCATTGTTCCTAAATCCATGGCAAATATGCTGATGAACACAAGACACATTTCTTATATTGGATGTGTTTCTCAAGTCTTCCTTCTGGTCTTTTTTCTGG
Source organism: Pantherophis guttatus (assembly GCF_059756535.1). Classification (NCBI taxonomy): domain Eukaryota; kingdom Metazoa; phylum Chordata; class Lepidosauria; order Squamata; family Colubridae; genus Pantherophis; species Pantherophis guttatus. Next base: position 36,940,241 of record NC_142066.1, on the reverse strand, counting down.
GATCTGATATTTGGATCCTTACAGTCATGGCCTATGATCGTTACGTTGCCATTTGCAATCCATTACATTATCAAACAATAATGAACAAACAAGCCTGCATTTACATGATTCTTGCTGTATGGGGCAGCAGCCTTCTTAATGGATCATTGCATACTTGCTTTACATTTGGAACATCTTTTTGTTCCAATAACATCAATCAATTTTTCTGTGACATCCCACAGTTACTTAAACTCACCTGTTCAGGTTTAAACCAAAATGAAATCAGACTAATAGTGTTTGTTTGTGCTTTAGGATTTGTTTGTTTTTTCTTTATTATTTATACTTATGTGTCCATTTTCACTGCTGTGCTGAAAATTCGCTCCTTGGAAGGAAGGAAAAAAGCAGTTTCTACTTGCTTACCCCATCTTATTGTGGTTTCCATGTTCCTATTTTCTGCATTCATTGCTCATCTGGAGCCTCCTTCCAGTAATGCAAATTTAGCATCAACTGTGATGTATTCCCTTATTCCACCTCTTTTGAATCCCATTATCTATAGTATGAGAAACAGTAGTATCAATCTTGCCCTTTCAAAATTATTAAATAAGAGAAACTCTTAGGGGGGGGAACTGTTCTGTTTTGTTTCATTTTGTAAGTATTTATTTCGGTTTGTGATTGTATCTATGGCTCCATTAGCTCCGTAGAATTGTAAGTAAAACTTGAGTCTGTTTCTGTATGCCCAATGAACCTAAATGTCAATTTACAAGATCTTGCAGATTTTATGCAAGGGTGAAATGCTCCCAGTTTGGACCGGATCGCCTGATCCGGTAGCGATGGCGGCAGGTGGTTCAGAGAACCGGTAGCAAAAATCCCTGCGCCCCCCTCCCCATGCCCAGCTGAACCGCACAATCATCAGAGGCTTTTTTTCTTAACTTTTAAAAGCATTTTTTCTACAACCTCTTCCAATGAAAAAATGCTTTTAAAAGTAAAAAAAAAAAGCCTCTGATGATCACGTGGCTCAACTGGGATCATCAGAGGCTTTTCAAAGCATTGTTTTCTGCAACCTCTTGGCTGAAGAGGTGGTAAAAAAAATGCTTTGAAAAGTCTCTGACGATCCCAGCTGAGTTGCCTGATCGGCAGAGAGGTATTTTTAAAAAATTATCTTATCTGGCAACTCAGCTGGGATCGTCAGAGAGGCTTTTTAAAAAATACCTCTCTGCCAATCAGGCAACTCAGCTGGAATTGTCAGAGAGGTATTTTTTAAAAAGCCTCTCTGACGATCCCAGCTGAGTTGCCTGATCGGCAGAGGTTTTTCAAAGCATTAGAAAAAATGCTTTGAAAAGTTAAAAAAAAAAAAGTTGGCCACGCCCACCCAGTCACATTACCCACCACCATCAAGCCATGCCCACAGAACCGGTAGTAACAAATTTTACATTTCACCCCTGATTTTATGGCTTTCCTTTTGATATCTACTAAGTGAATGAAGCCACACAGAGCTGAAAAGTATATCAGTCGATTCCTATTCAGCTTGTTGGATTTCTCACATAGAGAAATATTTCTATCATTTCATCTAAGCTAGACAGAGAGAAGCTATTGAACTAACATGTTCATGATTCAACATTTGGGACTATATTTAAGCAACATCAAGAATACTGTAGACCATTCATCACTGGAATAGACAGAACTGAATCTGCTGTTTTGTATAATTGCTCTTTTTGACTATTTATGTTTTTTTTTTAAATTTGGAAAATTTATATTGCCACCTACTCATATGTGACAGCTCAAGGTGGCTTAATTTAGACCCATATATTCTTTTTTTTTAAAAAAAATCTGGCTACACTTCTGACCAACCGACGTTGCTTTGCAATTAAAAGTAATGTGATTACATATGAGAATAGGCAAGTGTCTTGTAAATGTATATAAATAAATCCCTATTTATCCTACATTGCCATTTTGGACATTTCAACCTCATTTCAACCTCTAGCATAGATATGAACCAGGTAAGCATCAAGGCATTATGGAGTTCATGAAAATTTGCCATTAGAGTAAAGAGATCTCAAAAGTTACCTAATCAAATTAATCTATAGTATTGTTAAATTGTTCAGACTATAAACTCTGAGTTAAAAACTATTTCCATGACTCTACACAATAAAAATGGTGTACAAAGACAGACTGTGGACCTTCATTTGTCAAATAGGGTCCAAAGAACAGAATGCATTTGTATTGGGAGGGCTATGACACACACAGCCAGCAAGACTAAGAGATGTATGGTGATTCTCTATAGAGTTGTGATGATTCAAGAATTAAGCATGCTGCTCATGCATCAGAAAGTAATACAAGATGCACATGAAGTAGCCTGCCAATTTATTATTTCAGAACTGAAATGGCAGAAAGTTTAGAATTTCCATATAAAATATTGTACACTTTTAATGGTTGGTTCTCCTTACTGTCCTTTCCCAGTATAGATATATTGGTATAAAAGTTTATGTGTATATGTATATGTATATTTGCATATCTGTGTTCAGATAGATATCCTGTGTGAATATTACTTTGGATCAGATTCAAATGTGAGTTTCCAGTTTTGAGACTTGCCAGATTTCAAGTGGATATTTTCAAAGAGAAGGAAATTCTTCCATCAAGAAAAAGAGTTTATCGAAAGAGGTTAGCTAAAATGTTTCTGAATTACAATAAATTTGTGGATCCCAGCTTTTTTGACCTGGACACTAACCCTAGTCTGTGCATTCTTGGGAAATTTGACAGTAATGATGCCTCAAACAGAAACCATGAAATCATTTTTACGTAGATGAATAAGAATTAAAAATGAAATTGTTTGATTGTTGATTGGCTTTATAAACTGCACAGGTCATAACAGACTCTGAGCATGCATACACTGAAAAGTATGTATGTGTTTATATATATTTTTTTTTATTGAAAAAGTTTTCAAATACAAATTTTTCCCCCATTTTTCTCCCCCCCTCCTCCCTAACCCCCCCTCACCACCCATCCCCCCCTGTGACTTCTTCACAACAAAAACCTAATTCATAACAGATTATATAATATTTTACCATTCCCTTACTCCCTCCTCTAAATACTGACCCTTACTTGCTAATAATATTATTAATATTGTTAATTCCCCCTTTTACCATACATTTCAAAAAAAAAAACATTCTACTATAACATTGTGTGATAACTTCTAATTTAGCATAATATTATTATAACTCCCAATTTAGCAATAATTTGCCCTTTTTCTCCTCCCCCAAACTTATATCTGTATATTATTAGAACATTTCAAAACAACCTTCCACTTTAAAACTATATAATAAATCCTACTTTAACATTTAATCTTTTGTGTATATTAATATAACATTTCAAAGCAGCCTTCCCCATAAATCCTAATTTAACATTTAATCAACTCTATCCATTCCTCCACTCCCCTAGATATATCACTTAAACATCCCTTTTCTTAAACTAATCAATCAGTAAACTAACCTATTTCTACCCACTTTCCTACAAAATTGCCATGCACAATTCTTAATATCTTTAATCCACTGCCCACTCTGCTAAATATATATATATATATATATATATATATATATATATATATATATATATATATATATACACACACACACACACACACACATATATATATATACATACATATATATATATATATACACATACACATACACACACACACACACACACACACACACATATATATATGTATATATTCCATTATATAAAAAAAAAGACAATGACTTTAAATTTATAATCCATATAATATCTTCTTTGATGTCTTTCCACTGGATTGTTGAGTCCATCATCCATAATAGGGTAACATAGCTTCCTGATGCAACAGTTTGTTCAAAATCTTCAATCATCATCTGCCCCCATCAGTAGTAAATATCCTCATATATATATAAAAGTAAAAACAACCACCCGAGTGACATTATGATTATATTCCATATAGTTGTAACTGTGGCTTTCATCAGGATTATTAATTCCCATCATCCTAGTGGGTAACAACCAGATCTTCTGCATGCCCCAGCGTAACTCTCTTGCCTTGTAGCTCAGGATAGTTATAATATATTTATCGATACAGGAAAGAAATCCAAAGTAGATAATTCAAATCCAACAATTTAAGGCTCTTTTCACATCCCAAAATTACGGCATTGCAGAGGTCTGTCACTGTCCTCAGGATAATATTAACCAATACTTCGCCTCCACTATCTTTTCGCATATTCATTCATTTTTTTAAAAAATCACTGGCTTCACTGTTGCTTGATTTAGAAATTTCTATTTTTGTGAGACCTGTTTCTTTTTTTCTTTTCTTTTTGTGGGTTTAATTTCCATCCTGGTTTCCTTTCTACAAGTTGTATATCAACTGATCGGTTTTCATTCTGCTTTATAAGTTGATCTTGTTGGTTTTGTTTTGGTATCTCATATTTCTTCTTTGCCAAATGTATATCAGCTAATTGGTTTCCATACTTGTCTTTGACTTGATGAATCATCACGTTGGAGTCAGATGCCACTTCTCTCATATTTGTAGATAATCCAGCTGGGGTATCTAAAGAATCCAAAGGCAATTTGTCTACCACAACCTCTGTAGTTCGATGTTTTCCCTTTATTTCCAACTCCTTCTGCTTATCCTGTATTATGCCTAAAGATGTTAAGTTCATTTTCAAATTTTTTTTGATAAAATTCTTCCGCTCTTTCAACAGTATTTAGTTGGTATCTTTCTCCTTGATATCTCAATATTATACCAACTGGGGCATCCCACCTAAATGGAATATCTCTTTTTTTTAACTCAGTCACCAGAAAACCAAATTTCTTCCTTTCCGTTAACAACTTGGGCGGGAGCTCTTTGTAGATCCAAATCTTTCTTCCATACAATTGCAAAGTAGAATTAAAGGAATTTTGCACAATATTATTCCTAATTTCTTTATCTGTAAAATAGATCACCACATCTCTAGGCAATTGCCTTTGCTTTGCAATCCAGGAGTTTATTCTATAAACTCTGTCAATCCTACAAAACACTTCCTCAGGTTGAACCTTTAAAATCCCGGCCAGAATTTCAGAAGATATTTTCCTTAAATCATCTCTGTTATTTTCCTGCAAACCGCTCAGTCTAATCGCATATTCAGTGAAATTATATTGCATCATTAAAACTTCTCTTTCAAACCTCTGTTGCAAATTTTCTACATTACCAGTCTTTTGATCAGCCTCCATTTTAGGTTTTTCTTCTGAGCTATTATCTTGAGTATTTGTCAAATCATTTTCAATTTTTTGGATTCTATTGTCCAAATTATCCTGAGTTTCTTCCATTTTAGACTCTAATAACTTAGTATTTGCATCCAACTGGATCATAAATTCTGAAAACCGTTAGCCATTTTTAAAATCTTTCGCTCCAAAAAGTCAAACTTAGATTTCACCAATTCTTTAATTTCCTGCTTAAATTTTTCAAGATGCTGATTCACAATTTCATCCCTTCTTACAATCTCCTCTAAAAGAAATTCTATTATATTAAAATCAGGTTTCTGAGACTGGAGACTTAAAACTTGTTCTTGTAATTTGTTAATGGGGGAATCTCCCCCACACTGCTTGTTTGTCTGACTTTATAAGTCTCAATGCCATGTTTCCGCCCAGACAAACTTTATTAGAAAAAAGAAGAAAACCTCTTTCCAACCAAGAGCAATATCAGCTCTCCAGGAAAAAAAACAAACACGAAAGTGAAGTTTTGTCTTCAGTTGTAGCCAAAGGTATTTATTCCGCTACATTGTGATAATAGAAAATGGAAGGACTTTCCCTTTCAGCCTCTCCTCAAGCCGCGGCAGTCGCCATTTTAAAAATCTTTTTTTCTTTCCTTTTCCTTTTTTTTTTCTTTCTTAAATAGCTTTTGAAAAATAAGTAAAATACTTGCGATTCAGGATCACAGGTCCAGCTCACGTCTTCTTTAATTACTCTGTTAAATTTGCAGGCTTGCTCTTGACGCCTAGCTCTGCATATAGCAGAGGTCTCCCAAAGCCCGGAGCAGCGGCTGGGGATATGGGGAGTCTCATCTGCTCCGTCCCAAAAGTAAAAGAAAAACTTTTGGGACTATGCAGAGAGCTCTACCCACCCCAGCCGGCTCTATCTCCATTTCCTCATGGAAACGGAGTTTTTTCGAGCTGCCATTCCGTTGTGAAGGCGGCTCTTTACAGGCAGTGGGGCTGATGATCCCGAAAGAACGTCTGGCAGTGACAAGCAGCAAACTGGAAGTCCTCGTATATGTTTATATTTCTGTAGCCAGGTACAAAACCATATTTTTTTTAAAAAAAATGAGAAAAATTCTTGGTAAGTTCAATGCAACACAAATAGAATAGAATAGAATTTTTTATTGGCCAAATGTGATTGGACACACAAGGAATTTGTCTTGGTGCATATGCTCTCAGTGTACATAAAAAAAGATACGTTAATCAAGAACCATATTATTTGTTTGTTTGTTGTTTGACACCCATCTTGTGGTTTAGGTGACTTCTCAATCTACATTAATTTAACTTTTTTTTTTTTACTTCTCCAAATTGTATATTCACAAATATGTCTCTGCTTTTATAGCCTTATTAATTATCATGAATAGATTTCTGAAAGGAGCCACAACTCATAGAAAACAGCAAATGATTTGTTGAAAAGATCAGCTGACATTGGAAAAGTTTTTAACAGGTCTTGTTTCTTATATAACAATGATCTACATGAGGGAGTAACCTGACCTCATCATAAAAGTCATTGTTGAAAATATGCACAACAAAAACCTTAATATGCCCCAGGTTTTCTAACAAAGTATTTTGGACCCATTAAACAAAAAAATGGACAGTTGTTTACAATCACACAAGATGCATTTGGAAGAAAAAGTGTAAACTCTCTGAATAATAGTATATGAGGGTTGTATGTGATGTCTCCAATCTTACAAGGTGGCAGTATTGGTGCACTAGAAGGTCTGACCTGTTCTTTACTTCCCCCTCCCCTTTTATGTCAGTTGATGGGAAGTTTGTGTTGCTACTGTTTGTGCAAATTGATGCCTGCTGTAAATCCTGTTTAGTGCCCTTTAAGCAATGAGCTATGATTGAATTTCTGACTGCCAATTCAGTCTCTCCACCAGTGAATGCAAGTTGTTTTTGGTTATTTTTGTGTCAATATGAGTACTATATGTGACTAGGCCAAAAAAACCCCAAAAAACTGATTTTGTAATCAAAGTGAATTACGTGACAGCAGAAGAACAATTTAACATAAGAACTACTATAAACTGATAAAAAATAATTGGCAGACAACTTAAAGCATAATTCCCATCTAGCATGGTGCTTCACTGGACAGTGTATATCACAAAATAATTTGGTAAAAGTGCTTGTGCAAAACCTGTCTAACAATATTTTTCTTCTTACTTTTTAAACGGTCTTGCCATTAGCCTGACACTTTTTTAAAAAAAATATATTCCTTCATCGTGTACTATTATATTTCCTGATGGTTTAAGAGCCACATTTATATTAATGACTGGATTTTCCCCATAGAGAGTTGCAAAAAAGGGATATTGCTGCAGCTACAGCATCCCCATTCTTCCTTAGAATAATGGATATTTGTACAGCCAATTACCACAATAGCAAAACTCGTTCATCACAGATTACTGTTTATCTGACCAAAAGCAATTTGAATTGAAACATGAGCATTCTGAAAGCAGGGGAAATTGTTATAGCTGTTATATGGTCATTTTCAGAAAATAGTTCTTCAATTTATAAGAAAGACAATTAACGAGTTAATGTTTCTTTCTGGCTCTATTTTTGTTGCATTGACTTCTGGAACTGATTTGTGAGGAGAAATTAGTGACCTTACCGAATGAAGAGAAATCACCAGGGGTGGGGGCAGAATGTCAATAAGCTCCTTTCTATTTCTTTATAAACCTTTTGTTTTATGTAAGATTTCAGAAACAATCAGGCATGAATGGGTGAGCATTCAATGCTGAAAACTAAAAGGGTAGGGTTTAGTTTTAGACTGTAAAATATTTCTGCTTGCAAACATTTGTGAGTGATAAAACTATTTCTCTTTTTTTTCCCAAACACAGTTTCAACTTTAATGTTAGTTGTCTATTATGCATAGTAGTTTCATTATATAACTTTGTACTCTAACTGCTTGGGCAGGTAGAGAGAACTGTGGATCATTTCAGTGAATTAATATTATTATTCAAGTACAAATGGTATATAATTTAATGATGTTGAATAATCAGTCCTTATAAAGTGCTTAATGTCAGAGAATGAAGATGGTAAAATAAAGTATTGTAAAAGAGAAAATCTAACTTCTCATAGGATCAATCTTAAAATATAAGTCAATTGTTCTTTTTTTGAAATGCACTTGCAAGGATATTTATGTTTCATCTCAGAATATGGCATTTGTGAAAAAAATATATAAGAAATTTGGATATGATTTTAAAAGTGATATTAGTCCTCAAACTGATATGGGGTTTTTCTTACTTTATTTTGCTGTGAGACTTTCCTAATCAAAATTTGATTTATCATACTGGAAACACATTGAAAGATAATTGATTCTGGAGACATGATTAATACTAATGTTTATTTCAGAAAAATTCATGGCAATATTAAGGCAGCCAAGTTCTTCTTAAGAAACTCAAAGATGGATGAGAAGTTGTAGCCTTCTGTAAACATATTGTTAATTTACCAGCATAACAGAACATTGGGTACAATTTTGACCTCTAGTTACTGGCGTATTGACAGGCAATATATAGTCAATCCTATGATAATAGCTCTTAATTTATTTATAATTAGCTCTTGGGAAAAAATTTCAATCAAGCTCTCAAAATGTTCAATGAGAACTCTCTGTTCTTCTTGTTTCCTAAACCCGGAAGTATGGTAAGCTTTTTTAACCTTATTCATCTACTTTCCTTATATGTAACACTTTATTTTTAGAAGGTTGCATTAATCAAAAAGAGATTATTTTAAAATCTATTTATATGGTGATTTCCATTTTTGTCCTTTAAAAAAATCAGCTTCTACTTATTGATGCAATATGTTATTTCAATCTTGAGAAAATTACGAGCACCAGCATGATTTCTTCCAAAAGAAATGAAGGAATGATTTTAAAGAATTGAAACTTAGAATATCTTGAGGGAAAATGACTTTATCTTTCTGACTCCAAATGTTTAATAATTATTCCATATTCATACTTCAATAATCATTGGAACTGCCAGTTTATGCTTTTTCAGAATAGTTTTAAATTTTCATTAAAAAGATTCTGTTATGATCATTTACTAGTGAATATATTTGGAATTATAACATAATTATAGGATTGGAGCTCTTCTAATCCAACTCACTGCTCAAGCAGGAGACCCTATACCATTTCAGACTAATGATTGTCCAATTCCTTCTTAAAAACCTCCAGTGATGGAGCATCCATAACTTTTGGAGGCAAGTCATTCCACTAATTAATTGTTCTTACTGCCAGGAAAGTTTTCCTTAGTTCTAGGTTGCTTCTCTCCATGATTAGTTTCCATCCATTGCTTCTTGTCCTGCCTTCAGGACAAGACTACTTTGGAGTATAGGTTGATGCCCTCTTCTTTGTGGCAGCCCCTGAGATACTGGAACACTGCTATCATGTCACCCTAGTCTTTTATTCATTAAACTAGACATTCTTGCAACTATTATTCTTAAAGCAAAGTTAATAAAAAATTGTTTTAGTGAATATTGGAAAGGAGAATAGCAATATAGCAGTAAGAACTGATTTTATCTGAAGACCTGCAGATAATATCTCATTTTTTAAAAAAACTACCAATCCAGTGAAACTTCTAGAATCTTTAGAATTGTAGTAAACAGGTAAAATGTCTAATTAGATAGCTGAATTGATAGCCAAAACTGGGATGCTGAATGTATCGTTAATCAGCCAATTATTTAATTGCTATGTATATTTTAACTCCTGATTGATATGGGCAGTTATTAATATTGAATTAATTAATGAATGAAATCCTTATCCCCATGCTGAATCAGATTTCTCTTATTCCAGATGAATTTATGAATGATTTTGAAACAGACTGCTTTTAAAATAGCTGTCTTTCAGTTTTTGTCAGTTACTACAAACATCCTGAGAGGAAAATGCATAACCAATCCACAAACTACCGATATTACTTTCTGCTCATGGAATTCTCAGAAGTACAAGAACAACAGCTACTTTATTTCTTTATTTTTCTGGTGATGTATTTCGCAGTTCTGACAGGAAACTTTCTCATCATCTTTGCAATAATTTTCAACCATCACCTGCATACACCGATGTACTTCTTCCTGTTGAACTTGGCCATACAAGACCTTGTAGCCATTTCAGTCATTCTCCCTAAATCCATGGCCAATATTCTCATGAATACAAGATACATTTCTTATTTTGGATGCATTTGTCAGGTTTTCTTTTTGGTCTTCTTTCTGGGATCTGATTTGTGGCTCCTCACTGTCATGGCATATGATCGCTATATTGCTATTTGCAATCCATTACAATACAAACAAATAATGAACAAACAAGCTTGTATTTATATGATCCTTGCAGTTTGGATTAGTAGCCTTCTTAATGGATTGTTGAATACCTATTTTATCTTTGGAACCTCTTTTTGTTCCAACATGATCAATCAGTTCTTCTGTGAAATTCCAAAGCTCCTTAAACTCAGTTGTACAGGGATAAACAAAAATGAAATCAAAGTACTTATGGTCATGTCTGCTTTAGCCTTTGTTTGTTTTTTCTTTATTCTTTATACTTATGTATTCATTTTCACTGCTGTGCTGAAAATTCACTCATTGGAAGGAAGGAAAAAAGCAGTTTCTACTTGCTTACCCCATCTTATTGTGGTTTCCATATTCTTATTCTCTGGGTTCTTTGCTCATTTGAAGCCTTCCTCCACTTCATTGGACTTTATTTCAACTTTGTTATATTGCATTGCCCCACCCTTTTTGAATCCTATCATCTATAGTATGAGAAATAGAGACATCAAAATTGCCTTGTCCAAAGTGCTAAATATAAGAAAAATGTACAAGAAAATATCAAACATCAAGTGTATTTCTGGATAAAAAAACCTCTACATACTCCAATCACAAAGTCATTAGTAAAACTAAACTGCATTCTTTATTACTTGTACAACTTACCTGTAAGCTGACAAGTGTCATATTGATATCTGTTAAAATGAAAGAGACTCACAATACTGGGGGAAATTCTTCAAGAAATAGCACAACATGTCTAATTTTTTCTGCTCCCATAAGCGAAAAAAGATTGTCCCAATTAGTAATTAGATGAAAAAGTACAGAGTATTGTAGAACTGCACAATAAACTAGGCTGGTAAATTCAAATGATGTCTCAGGGTATGATAAGCACAAAGTAGTTGCTTTCCTGTAAAAAGAACATTCTTCATGAGTTTATATGCAAGCAATTGAACTATACTTTAATATTCCTTTACTTTAGGTGCAAAGAAGCAAAATGGATCACTTAGTTCCAATTCAGCTACATCATTGCTGGATTTTGGAATTTTTTTCTTCCACTTTTTTGTAACGATATATTTCATTCCTTCCCTATATTTTAGCAAAAATGAGCCTATAGCCACTCCAGATTTTACTGAATTAGAAATCCAAGCTTTCCTTACAGTCAAATTAAATCATGACCACCTTTATTATGGTCATTAGAGTAACATAAGAAGGATGGGATACAAAGTATTACATCAAAGTCTAAAATAATAATGAGATAAAAATGCCAAATTCAGTCTAAACTTCTGGCTGTGCAAATAACTATAATAATAGAACAATCTGCACATTGAGCAAATTCTATCTGTCAATTGCAGAAGACTACTGTGTTTGGTTCACACGTCAATACATTATGACATTCTAGTTTTTTGGGGAAAATTTGATTCATATGAAGGTCAATACTAACCTTCTGTCAGTTGATTGTTTTGAACAGATAATAATTGAGCAGAAAAGCCTTTAGATAACAATTACTTTCTGTGGATTTTGGATAGCCTTAATCTCCTGTAGTGGAAAAAATGTGAATATCTTCCCTATTAGCTGTCATTGTTATCTTCGGTCTTTGTGCCTTTCTATGCCATTTTTCCCTTCCTCTCATTGTCAACAAATTCCAGATTCCTGATCCAGAGTATTATATTTTGTGAATTGAGAGAATTTAGCAGAAAGGAGAAGGAAAAGATCAGTTTTATGATTTGATTGGTTCTGTTTAGTCATGTTTAAATATAATTTTATTGTGATAATAATAAAGCCATTTTGAAGTCATTATAAATGACATTTATAATACTATAATTATGAAAACAATGATTTGAGAGGCAAAGACATTTAATGCAAGGCAGAAGCTCAAAAAAATATCACCTGCTAATTAAAAGAAAGTCATTTGAAGAAAATGTCCAAGTTTATATATTTGTACTTGAAATTTCTTTACAAAACCAGAAATGTTGCACCATCACTATGACTTATTTCATTCTTTGACAGTGACTAAATTAGTAGACCAGAGAAATGCTGTGGACATAGTATATTTAGACTTCAGCAAGGCATTCAATAAAGTAGACCACAACCTACTTCTTAAACTAGAAAATTTTACTTCTTAAATTAGAAAAATGTGAGATAGCAGCATCACCAGATGGATTTGTAACTGGCTGACAAACCATTCTCAAAGAGTAGGCCTTAATGGTACTACATCTACGTGGAGAGAAATAAGCAGTTGGGTACCATAAGATTCCATCCTGGGCCCATTATTCTTCAATTTCATCATAGATATCTTATTTGAGGGAATAGGAGGAGAATTCATCAAATTTGCAGATGACACTAAGTTGGCAGGTATAGCCAACACCCCAGAAAACAAGTTCAGCATCCAAAAAGATCTTGACAGATTTGAACAATGGGCCCTATCCAACAACATGAAATTTAATGTGGAGAAAAGCAAGGTTTTTACACCTGAGCAGGAAAAATCAAAGGTACAAGTACCTTTGGAGTCGTGATGGGTTGGACATGACTTTGTGACTAACAACAACAATCGAGAGAAAAGAAGGACCTGGGCGGGGGGAGGGCATGATAGCAGTATTCCAGTATTTGGGAGCTGCCACAAAGATGATAGATCCTTTTATATATTAATATATATCATACTCTTTTCCTGATTTGTACTTATTTCTTTATTTTCCCATTTGTTGGGGTTCTTCTATATTCACCTCTTTATCTTTGAACAGTACTATTCTCTTTATGGTTCTTTATCATTTTCTCCAAAAATATATTTAAACATCAATAACATTTCCTCATACAATGTACTTGTTGACTCCTGTTAAATCACTAATATTTTAAATATCACTCAATGTTCCATTATATTTCCACTATCTCAATTTTCTATAAACACCAATAAAACCAATTATTAATAAGATTTAATCAGTCCTGGGATTATATCTCTAAATCCCCTGAATTTATACTCCTTGAAAGCTATAAATTCCACTATTTTTTTTGCACACTGTTAATCATAATAATATAGTTAAATATATCTAATCATAATCCTCCACCTCCTAACCTTATTATAATAAATTCTATTGTGTATCTATATATGTGCTGCTATGTTCCCAATTTATACTTTCTACTTATTTCTATTAGTTTTTATTATAGTCCCTATATTGCAAGATATCATATCTCTATCCATCATCTCTCAGCCTATGCTTTTTAATACTGCTATATGTTTTTATTATAAACTGCACAGGGTCGCTTAGATAAGATTGGCCATGTAGAAATCTGATGGCTAACTAGCTAGCTAGTTATCAGATTTCTACATGGTCAATCTTACTTAAATAAATAATTTTTATTTAGCTAGCTAAATAAATAATTAATAAAGTGTATGTGTGTGTGTACATGTGCGCACAGTTATATATTTGGTGAAGTATTAAAGTTCTTTTTTACACCAAATTAACAGACAACATTTTTAAATGCTAAATTTTTATCCATTTCTATCACATATACAAAATTGAAGAATAGAAGCTGCTTAGTATTAATAAATTGTTTTAATTAATCTCTTAGGAAGAAAATTCAAGACAATTATTTATTTCCAAGTTGTTCTTCAAGCTTGGAAGATTGGCTGGTCTCTAATTAAGGTGTATAAAGTTCAGTAAATAAATCTCATTAAATGAGACAATCCATTTATGTTAAAGTTTATTGAAATTTAACATAAAATTAAATTCTTATGTAATGAGATTTACTTTTTAATGTTCATCATAGCATTATATTAAACTTAATAGAATAATACTATTTTAGCTTATTTGTTTGTACAGATAAATCAGAGAAAAAAATATATTCTTGGGATTATCATGTTTTCCAATTAATATTAATGATAGTAACTATCTTCATTAAGTGTTTGTGCTCCCAGGACCAAAATTAGTTTTTTCTTTTCTATCAATTAATCTGAGAAGGCTGAAATGTATAATGATGAAAATTATACCTAAAAAAAAAAAAGGAATGTAATACTTTCAACAGAGAAAATGTAGAGTAGCTCCAATGTATTGGTTTTTTTTTTCAATTTACATTAACAAATATCCATTTATCTAAATATCCATCTTATCTAAGTGACCCTGTGCAGTTTATAATAAAAACATATAGCAGTATTAAAAAGCATAGGCTGAGAGATGATGGATAGAGATATGATAATTATTTTATCAGTGACATAGATTCTGCATATACCATCTGACTTCTAATTATTTGTATATTAGTAATGAAATATCATAGAAGTATTTGTGAAGAATCTGGAGATTATGGCAAATATTAAATAATGTCAGGAGAGAATGTGTAAGAGAGAATGTGTCATCAAAGTCATTTCTTGGTGACGAGAGATATGGATACAGCATGTATAGAGAGATTAGTGGATGGATGGATGGATGGATGGATGGATGGATAGATAGATAGATAGATAGATAGATAGATAGATAGATGATAGATAGATAAATAGATAGATATGACATAGATAGCTATAAATAAAAAGATATAGATGATATATAGTTACCGTGTTTCCCAAAAATAAGCCCTAGCCCAATTTTTAGTGTAATATAGTGCTCGTAATATAAGCCCTACCCAAAAAATAAACCCTAGTTAGGGTCATCATCATGATTGGGGAGTGGGTGTGGTCAGCACTGGAGCTGGTGAGGGCATGGGGGTCAATGATATTAGATTACCGTTCCAAGCAGCAGGTAGAGACAGAGGCGGGGAGGCACGCAATCCAGATGCGCCATGCAGGCTGTGGGAAAGCTGAGAGTTGATGGGCCAGAACAGGCCAGTGGTGGCAGGAGACTCATCTTCACATGGTGCACTGGCAAAAGATGGAGGCAGAGGCAGAGGAGAGAAGGCAGGTGATCCAGATGTTCCCTGCAGGCCACAAGCAAGCCGAGATACAGTTGGATAGAGTGGGCAAGTGGCCACAGGAGGCTTGTCTTCATGTTTCTTGGCTTATCTCTGGCCCGCACAGTACATCAGGATTGCCTGCCGTCCCCCTGCACCTCTGCCTTGGTCTGCTTCCAGTGCCACCATGTGAAGATGAGCCTCCTGCGTCCACAACCCCCACTCTGGGCCACCAACTCCCTGCTTTCCCATGGCCTGCATGGTGCATCTGGATTGCTTGCTTTCCCCCTGTGCCTCTGCCTCTGTCTTTTGCCAGTGCCGCAACATGAAGACAAGCCTCCCATAGCTGCCCACCCACTCCAGCCCACTGACTCTTGGCTTTCCCATGGCTCACACGGCTGTCCAGATTGCATGCCTTCCCCTGCTCCTCTGCCTCCATCTGCTGCTTGAACAGGTAATCAACTCACCTACACTGTGTGGGCTGTGCAGGCCCAGGGTGCGCTGACCAAAAGGCCTGCAAGCTGTGGCTGCTACCAGACACCATTGGCACCCACATTCTTGCCACCTTTTGTGAGCATGCAAGGGGGTGGGGCGCCGAGATGGGTTTATCACCCTGATGTCATGTTTTCCCTAAAGTAAGCACTAAAGCTTATTTTGGAGCCCATAAAATATAAGACTGGGTCTTATTTTGGGGAAAACATAGTATACATATACATAGACACATATACATACACATGCACATGCACATGCACATGCACATGCACATGCACTTAGATGATACAGATATAGTTAATCCTTACTTAGCATCCCTAATTGGACTCAGGACCTCCATTGTTAAGAAGCAGGTTGGTTGAGTGTGATGTCATATGATCACGCTGCTTTATAACAACATTTGCAAAACTTTCGGTTGCAGTCCTTAAGTAAGGATCACACAAGTTATTAAGCAAAGACTTCACATGATTACTATTTTTACTTTCCTGCTGGTTTCCCCATTGACTTTTCTTGTAGGAAGTGGCAACGAATGACAATTACATGCCTGAAGAAAGCTATGACAATCAGGAACGCGGCATGGTAGCTAAGTAGTCAAGACATGATCATGTGGACTTCCGGTCTGGAGCCGCGACACCACAGTTGGGGAATTAGCGGGCTCTAACGAGCCCGCGGAAACCCCGACTGACGAACCGCTGTCCAATCGGTCTTCGGACTGACCCCCATCCTGCAGGGATGGGGGGTGAAGTGGAGCGCCTCGGTGGGCCAAGAGGAGCAGGCAAGCTCCTCGGAGGCCAGAGGGAATCCTCAAAGTCGGCGGCGGGGGTAGGCAGCCATGGCGGCTGCCACGAAGCCGTGGCAGACCAGGACACAAGATCGGGCAGGAGGAAGAAGAAAGAGCAAGAGTTTCAAAGCTGGATGAGTGACACCAACCCAGGCAATAAAGATTACTTGGAATATTTTTTTCAAAAATAAGACCCCAGCCTTAAACAGTGGCTATAGATCCGTGGGGCTTGAAGTTTTAAAAGAAAGGAGAAAAAAAAATGGAGACCCGAGACAAACCTTGCAGTAATTAAATTGGCTTAGAAAAACTTATTCTTAATAATTTGGAAAATTGGACTTTTTATTTCTATTTTTTGGAGTGGATTGAAGAAATAATTTCTTGGGAATTTAAACCAGTGAAAGTTAATGAAGTTAATGAAGATTGACAGACGGGTAGTTACAAAGTTGCCATGAAGTCTGCGGTGACTAAACAGGAAAATGGATTGAAGAGATTTTATTTTCTGCTTGGAAAAGGAATATCCTAATTGGCTTTCTATTTTGGATTATTATGACTACTTTGGAATTAATTTTAGACTAATGGATTTTGGAAATTTCTATCCTGTTTTGGGTGACTTTAAGAAGGAAGAACCAGGATTTTTTCTATAATGGAAACTTACAGACCTAGCAAAAAGAAGGTGTGGTACATGAACAAAGACAGGAAGTGAAGACATCATGTTCGAAGCAGACATTTATAAGAGCGCTAAAGTGATACCCAGAACTTTTAATTTGAATAGATGAACTTTGAAGTGGAACATATGGACAGACAGGAAAAAGTAGAAACAAAATAGATTTAAACTAAATGTAACTAAATTGTATGTAATGTTTAAAAGCCTAAAGGGTTCTTTTTTTTTTTTTTTGGATTAACAATAAAGGGAAAAATAATAAATGGCAATTGAAATAGGAACTTATGTACTAAATGGCTAAAAAATATAATGAGAAATGTATACTAATGTGAGATAACCTTAAGAAAATTTATTATTAGTTGTAACATGCCTTAACTATATTTTGCAAACAAAGCTAGAATGTTGACTATGATTGATTAATATATTATTGAATGAAACTATGAAATACACAGATGATAGAGATAAATTGTGATTTAATTTAACAAATATGGGAAATGATGATTATTATGAAACATAATGAGAATTAATTTTGATGAATATGCTGAGACAAGATTAAATAGATAATTATGATGCAAGAGAAAAATAAAATAATGAGGTGAAGGATACTAACTTATCTAGAGACACGGAGGAAATAAGTGGGAAAATAATTAAAATGCTGGAAATCAGCCAAACAATGGCAGGAGAGTTGGAGGAGACTATGCTGGAAATCAGCTAACATAAAATGCTGGAAATCAGCCAATAAAATGCTGGAAATCAGCCAAACAATAGGAGGAGAGTCGGAGAAAAATATGCTGGAAATCAGCCAAACAATGGAAGGAGTTCTGGAGGAGATTATGCTAGAAATTAGTCAAATAAAATATGCTGAAGTCAGCCAAATATTGGAGGGAGTATGGGAGAAGATTATGCTAGAAACTAGGTATCTTAAAAGAGCTGATAATTTGGAGAAGGAATAAGTAATATGTTTTTGTGATAAAACTGTATAATATGTGGGATATTAGATTGGAAAGTCTAAGACATTTTGATTTGATAAAAAGGGTCAAGTAACTAAGATGTTGATAAAATTGTGTTTTATAAATCTTAACAAAATGGAAATATATTGAAATTGAATTTGATAATTTTGGTGATAAAATTGTAAGGTATATATTTAGAACAAGAGACTAGAATATTGTTAATAATTATTTGGATAATTGATGAGATATAGATACAGAGATAAGGAGTTAAAATTTAATTTGAAGTTAAAATTGTAGTGATATATTAGATTTGTTTAGATGAATGTGTTAGAATTTTATGTTTAGATTGATTTTTCTTTTTTTTTCTTTTTTTTTCTTTTTTTTTTCTTTTTTCTTTCTCTGTTTTAAATTTTAAATTGTTTTAAATTTTTAAAAAAGATGTTATGGAAAAGGGGAATAGAGCATATCAAAGAATGCAAGCATGTTAACCATCTATGACCGGATTGAAACTCTGTTCTTGAAAGTTATATTTTATGTTTATGTTTGGGAAAAAATAAAAAAACATTTACAAAAAAAAAAAGACATGATCATGTGAGTTATAAGTCTGGGAACCAGTTGTAACTACCATTAATTCAGCATCATTGTAGCTTCAAATAATCACTGAATGAGTGGTTGTTAAGTGAGAACTACCTGTATAGATATATAGAAACAAATACACAAACCCATGCAGCTATACATACAGATAGGATCTGTGAAACAGTATAGTCCTATTTACATTCCTCATGTGGTTCAAAGTTATGGCATGACTAAACATGTCACCCTGTGGATTGTTGCTTTTATTTTTAAATGTTATTGCCCTTCATAGTTTTAAACGTGGAGCCTAGTGGTCTAATATAGACTTTCTTCACAATTCAGAATCTTCAAACTATTATAGTGGTTCTAATTCACAGATCAGTAAAGCAGCCTTTATCTTGCTTCTGGTGTTTTATGAATAGTTCTTGAATTGTAAATATAATGGAGAAAGAGTTCAGGAGATAAACAATAATTTTTGTTCCTTAGAATTTTGCAAAGTCACTTTTAAAAAGAGGGAAAAGTAGGAAATGTTTTTTAAAATATTTTTACATTTATGCTAGTATACAGTATACATTTATGCCAATATACAGATATGTGCATGCTCATACTGTGTGTGATTGGGTGTGCATACAAACACAGATACACATGAAGGAAAATGATCTAAAAATGATGAAAAATGTTGAAAGCTGTAGTTTAATAAGAACTGGGCTCCACTGTTAGCAATCAACTGTATTAAAGTATATTAAAAATAATATAAGAAAGAAGTAATTGAACAGCAAGCTGAAAATTGGAAAAGCAAAGCTCTGCATGGCCAATACTTGAAAAGTATTGAAGGCAAAGCTGACCAGAAACTAACTTGGAACTGGTTAAGATCAGGAGCACTGAAAAAAGAAACAGAAAGCTTTATTTTGGTAGCTCAAGAACAAGCCCTAGCCACAAACTGCATGAAGGCAAAAATTCAACATGTTACCACCAACAGCAAATGCCGCCTCTGCAATGAGAAAGATGAGACAGTCGACCACCTGATCAGTGGATGCAGCAAAATTTCACAAACTGACTACCTACAATGCCATGATTGTGTTGCTAAGATCATTCACTGGAAATTGTGCCAGAAGTTTGGATTTGAGTACAGCAAAACCACTGGGAACATCAGGTTGAGAAAGTTTTAGAGAATGAGAAACTCAAACTTGTGGGACTTCCGGATTCAGGCTGACAGGCACTTGGTCCACAACACACCTGACATAACAATAGTTGAAAAGAAAAAAGTATGGTTTATTGACATTGCAATACCTGGTGATGCACGGATTGAAGATAAGCAGCAAGAAAAAAAATCACAAAGTACCGGAACTTGCAAATTGAAGTTGAGTGACTGTGGAAAAAGAAATCGTGTGTTGTCCCAATTGTAATTGGAGCCCTTGGAGCCATACCCAAAGGGCTACCTCGCTATTTAGAAATTGTAAAGTTACTGGACTTGAACATTTTGACTCTACAAAAAACCACCTTACTCGGAACAGCTTACATCCTCCGACGATACTTGACAGTTCCTAGGTCCTTGGTTAGGACTCAAGCTGCTGAGCTATTAATCAGCCTCAAAGGCTGTGAATCTCACCAAAGATTAACAACAACAACAACAACAACAACAACAACAACAACAACAACAATAATAATAATAATAATAATAATAATAATAATAATAATAATAATAATAATAATATGGTCCACTGGAACTTGTGTCACAACTACCATCTGCCTGTAGCAAAGAACTGGTAGGATCATAAGCCTGAAAATGTGGTCAAAAATGAGCATGCAAAACTACTTTGGGACTTCCAAATACAGACTGTCAAAGTTTTGGAACACAGTGCCCCAGATATCATGATTGTGGAGAAGAAAAAAGTCTGGATCATCGATATTGCCATACCTGGTGACAGCAGAATCGACGAGAAACAACTTAAAAAAGTCACCAGATACTGTATCAGGATTTGAGAATTGAACTGCATAGACTCTGCATAAACCAGTGCAGGTGGTTCCAGTGGTACTCGGCACACTGGGGCTGTGCCTAAAGATCTAGGCAAGCACTTAAAAATAATTGGCACTGACAAGATCACCATTGGTCAGCTGCAGAAGGCCACCTTACTGGGATCTGCTCATATAATCCACCGATACATCACACAGTCCTAAACGCTTGGGAAGTGTTCAACTAGTGATTTGTGAGAAGGTGAAGATTTTGTGGGACTTTCGAATACAGACAGATCATCACTTGGAACACAACACACCAGATATCACAGTTGTCAAAAACTGAAATGTACAATTTATTGACATTGCGGTACCAGGAGATGCCAGAGTCAAAGAAAAAGAACTGGAAAAAATCATGAAATATCATGACCTGGCCATTGAAACTATACAGCTATGGATGAAACATGTAACAGTGATACCCATTGTCATCAGGGCACTTGGTACCATGTCCAAGAATTTTATAAGATTCATTTATTTATTTATAATGCAATTTATATGCCGCCCTATCTCCAAGGACTCAGGGTGGCTCACAATGGTAAAAATGCACAGTTCCTCATTTAAAGACAATATAAAATTAAAATTCCAATTTAAAACAACTTAAAATTCATTAAGAAACCCCCACATCAGTCCAGGCTGCGGAACAACCAGGTCTTCAAATCGCGGCGGAATGAGCGAAGGTCAGGGGCCATCCGGAGCTCCAAAGGAAGTTGGTTCCAGAAGGTGGGTGCGCCCACAGAAAAAGCTCTCCCCCTGGGGGTCACCAGCCGACACTGTCTGGCTGACAGCACCTTGAGGAGGCCCTGTCTGTGGGAACGCACTGGTGATTGGGAATTGTCACTGGCTTCAGGGAGAGTGACAAATATCCCGGGCCTAGGCCATGAAGGGCTTTGTAGGTGATAACAGCATCTTGAACCTCACCCGAAGGGCAACTGGTAACCAATGCAAGTCGCACAGGAGGGGTGTAACATGGGAGTGTCGGGACGCTCCCATCACAACCTGCGCGACCGCATTCTGCACCAGCTGAAGCCTTCGAGTGGTTTTCAAGGGCAGCCCTAGGTAGAGAGCGTTGCAGTAGTCAAGATGGGAGGTGACCAGTGCATGAGTAATGGTGCATAGGGCATCTTGGTCCAAGTAAGGGCGCAACTGGTGCACAAGCCGGACCTGAGCAAATGCCCCCCTGGTCATGGTCATTACATGATCTTCCAGAGACAACTGTGAATCTATGAGGACACCCAAGTTGTGAGCCGTATCCACCGGGGGTAACACCTCACCCCCGATGGTCAATGATGGAATATCTCGATCGGACCAAGTTACATCAACAAATTGCAGCTTCTTGCAATAACACCAGCAGAACTGCAAAGAACTGCATTACTTGGAATATCATTCATCTTAAGAAGGTAGTTGGTTGATACCTAGGACGCTGGCAGCAACTCATATCAACCATTAGCACCAGTCAATTGTATTTGTGACACATTTTTAAATGTCCAGTTGACTGAGTTTCATTTATAATGAATAAAAGAGAATAATAATGATGATGATGATGTTTGTTTATTTAAGTTTCACAATTAATTTGAATTAGGAATTTGAATTTACTGCACCTTTTTTTGGAAAGATTCCATAAAATTGGATTGTCCTTCCTATGTTCACTGGAGGAGCATTATAATTATTATAATTCAAATGGCTTGAAACCTAATATATTTAACACAGTTCATTAATTATTTTCTTTTCTTTATCACCCCCTCAAATGTTTGTATGTGCTTTTCTGTGCATATGTATTTAGTTGAGACTCACATTTCCTCTTTTCTTATGCTTAAAAGTCAACATTTTAAGTGTCTTTTTTCTTTAGTTATTTATGAAACACAACCCCTTAATATCCATAATATTTTAAATTAATCTTTTAGTGAAACAGTGCAAATTAATTCAGTTTTTTTATAAATATCACATAAGATAACATGTAAACAAGATCATTAAGAAATACATATGTTGTAGAATCATATACAGGTTATACAGTTCTCAAGAAGACTCTCATTATATTAGAACACTTATTTATAGATTTGCATTGTT
The DNA here is from genome assembly GCF_059756535.1 of Pantherophis guttatus. NCBI lineage: Eukaryota > Metazoa > Chordata > Lepidosauria > Squamata > Colubridae > Pantherophis > Pantherophis guttatus. The sequence goes on along the minus strand of NC_142066.1, from coordinate 36,917,363 downwards.
ACAGTTCTAAGTACAGAACTGTACTCCTTGCAGATTTTCATCCAACACATTTTATTCTTTAAATGGATTACTATCCTACTGAAACAATATGTTTCTTTTAGCCTTTAAATATATACAAATATAAATATATACATAACCACACAGATGCTATCTGTAAACTGCATGTAAACAAACTCTTTAAAAATGTTCCTTTATCTGTCCTTCAATGCATATTATTCATATATTGTTGATCAAAAATGACTTTCATTGCAATAGGTTCAATGTGAAAAATATTTTCTTATTACCAACAATATTTCTATACAAACATTACTTTTATACAGTTGAAGGATTAAGGCTTAAAGCATGGGGGTTTTTTCCCCTGAAAAATCTCCAGGCAATCAGTTTCCACAGTCCTCGCTTGATATCTTCATTCCTCATGCTATATATCACTGGATTCATGCATGGTGGCACCACACAGTAGGCTATAGCAGCCACTAAATCCATCCAGGATGGAGTCCTGTTGATTGGCCGTAAATAAGCAAAGAGGCCAAAAAAGTAGAACATGGAAACCACAATGAGGTGAGGCAAACAGGTAGAGAAGACCTTTTGCCTAGCTCGTACAGAGGAAATTCTTACTACTGCTTTCAAGATCTGTCCATAAGAATTAACAATGAAAACAAAACAGGCAAAATAGAAACTGGCAGTGAGAACAATAGCCCCAATTTCAATGAAATACATACCAGAGCAGGAGAGCCTGAGAATTTGTGGGATTTCACAAAAGAACTGGTTGATCACATTGGAGCAAAAGGTGCTTGCAAATGTGGCACCAGTGTGCAATATTGCTGTTAGAATGCCACCCATCCAGGCACAGCTTGCCATTTGGATACATCTGTGTCTGTCCATTAAAGTTTCATATTGAAGTGGATAGCAAATAGCAACATAACGATCATAGGACATAACTGTCAGTAGAAAGAATTCAGATGCTGCAAAGAGAACAAAGGAGAACATCTGGGCAGCACAATGAGAATAGAGGATTATTTTTGTTCCCATTAAAGAATTGGCTATGACTTTGGGGATGGTGACTGTGATATATCCCATGTCAACAACTGATAGATTTAGGACAAAAAAATACATTGGGATATGAAGATGAACATTGAGAATTACTATGGCGATGATGAGTAGATTCCCCATCACACATGCAATATAAATTAGAAAAAATACCAAAGCATAGAAATTCTGCCACTCTGGAACATCAAAGAAACCAACAAATACAAAATATGTTACCATGCTTTCATTGGACATTATTTAGGAAAAAGGATATCTTGTATATCATGGATTGGTTTCTTCTCAAAAATCCATTTCAGAGAAGAGGATCAATTGACATTAATAAAATAGAAAAAGAAGTACGATGTGGAAGAGATTGAAATCAGGAAAGCAATACTATGGAGTTTGACTGCTATTTAATCCTTGTTTAGCTGAGAACAAACTGCCTGACCTCAATTGGATTTAGTTGTTAGTGGAAATGTATAAGAAGTGGAAGTAGTCATATCCTTTTGAGATATTTGGAGTTTCTTCCTTGGAGAATTGCATCATGTTGATTATATAAATACACATATGTACATAAAATAAAATAAAATAAAATAGAAACAGATGTACATAAAAGCTGTAATGTCCAGAGGGCAATAAAAATAAAATATCAAAAAAAGTAAAGGTTTGTTTTGTCTGCCAACTGCATCTATATGAACTGCAGACAAGCAGGGTAACCAAGTTTGGCTATTGGACACCTGATTCATAACATTTGACCATGTAAGATGATTGACAAAAAAATCACCTGAAAAGTTTACAGAGGATATCAGCTACAACAAGAATGCTATCTTAAGATAATGAAATCTGTTTTCCCTTCTGTAAGGGAATCCATAAAAAAAAATGTATAGTGTAATGCAGAAGCAGAAATCTTTTGCATGTTATATATTTTGCAGGTAAGGAAGGTACTGTAGATGTTTAAAGAATTACAGGAATAGAGTTTATGTCAGTTCTGTACCAGTATCCCTGGAGGGCACTTTATGACTCATCCCTGATGTAGTTCAATTTATCTAAAGAACTTAGGTAGATGGTTGAACTGTGAACTTAATTCCAACTCCCTACTCAGGTACAATGCTCAGTGGTAAAGTTTATAAATTTATAAATTTCAATATACTCTATTGGCAAGTTGGTTGTGCTAGTGAAATAGGGAGTAATCAATCAATCAATCAATCAATCAATCAATCAATCAGAATAGATCTGGAAGAGAATCTTGGAGGTCTTCTAGTCCAACTCTCTGTTCAAGCAGGAGACCTTATACTAATTCAGATATAAGTAGATGTAGGAGTTGGAGAATAATGTATAGTATGCACTTATTTGAACTCAATGGAAAAAAAGTAAATGCACATATTTACTTTATATATATAATAAAATTAATAGGAGCAATATCAAACCAATTGTGATCAAATATCAACTAAAATAATTAAAGTAAAATAAAGTAAATAATATTAGTGATCCATCTCCAATTGATAGATATTCGTACTTGTAGTTTCGTCATTTTCACTTGTTATTGTTTTGCAGTTGCTAAGTAGTCTGACTCTTTTTGACACCATGGCAATGGTATACATAGCATACCAGCTTCCCTGTCCTCCACTATCTCCCAAAGTTTGTCCAAATTCATATTCATTGCATTGATGTCACTAATTAACCATCTCATCCTCTGCCAATTGCTTCTCCTTTTGCCTTCAATCTTTTCAACATCAGAGTCTTTTCTAATGAGTGCTTTTGGCAGCCAAAGTATTTGATTTTCAGCTCCAGTGTCTAGACTTCAAAAGAACAACCAGGGTTGATTTCCTTCATTTTCAATGCAGCCACACAAAATTTGGCTATTGTATTAGTCATGCTAAGACTAATTCTGTAGATACCCCAGTAATACTAGCAGCCTTTCCGATGAATTCACAGAGGATTCATTTTATGGTCTTTCCACTAATGGAGGAGAATCCAGTTTTGCTTTGTTATCCTAGTAGTTGTTCTCTTACATACTAAGTCAAGCTCATCTTCCCCAACCAGCTACTCTCAAATTGGGTTGGGAATATAATATTTATCATTCCATAAAGCATGTCCTGCTCAATAGTTGCAATTGACAAAGATGGTGGGAATTATAATGAAACGCATTCTGACAAAGGGGCTGCAAAACCCCTTCTACATCACAGCTTAAAATTAAATGAAAGATTAGCTCTTTTCATCAATCAATCAATCAATCAACAAATCATAATTGAGCTGGAAGGGATCTTGGAGCAAAGAAAGAGAAATAGAGTAGGAAACTGAACAAATAGAGAAGGAATCTGAACAATGTGCCAGACATAGGATGGGCAGTGTCAATATCCTTCACAAAATTGGATTTGCAGTTCCACTCACGTCTTTTAACTTTGTCCCTTTACTTAATTTCTTCCACAGTCTTAGTTGCACAGTCTTCCTGTTATCCTGCTGAGTTAGGTTCCAGAGTCTTGAAGAACACTTAATTAACAAGTTCTGGATCAATCAAGGAGCAGTATATTTGTGCCCATCTTCTAACCTTGTGATTGGATATGGGAATTGGAGACAGGAGGATGTAGCACAGCCTAGATAATAGTCAGATAAGAAACAGCTTGGACCAGTGGTGAAATCCAATTTTTTTTACTATCGGCTCTGCGGGTGTGGCTTGGTGAGCGTGGTTGGCTTGGTGGGCATGATTGGCTTGGTGGGCGTGGCTTGGTGGGTGTGGCAGGGGAAGAATACTGCAAAATCCCCATTCCCTTCCCACTCTTTTTATAGTTAAAGAGTCAATTACTCAGTAATTGTTTTGGTGGTATTATATGTTGTTTGCTCCCAGTGCTCTATTGAAATCTTTACAATTTGCTAATAACAAGTGACATCTTCTGTTGAGATCATTGAAGTTTAATCAATTTCCTTTATTTAGATTTGTATTTTAAAAGATGAAATCAAATATCTAAACTGAAATCATATTTCTTGTTTTATGTGGAAGCTTCCAAAGTGCTGTTGTGATCTCTTTGTTTCTCATACTGTAAATGATGGGGTTCATGAAAGGAGGGACCATTGAGTACAACACTGCGAGTAGCAGATCCAAACCTGATGAGGTTCTGAACATTGTCCCCAAACAAGCATAGACTCCAGTAAAGTAGAATAAGCAGAGTACAGCCAAGTGGGGCAGACAAGTTGAAAAGGCTTTTTTCTTTCCTTCCACAGAAGGAATAATAAAAACAGCTCTAAAGATGTACACATAAGAGGTAACTGTGAAACTAAAGCAGCTTACACATATTAACACAGTAAATACAAGGGGTCCAAGTTCAATAAGGTAGGAGGAACTGGAACATGAAAGCTTCAAGAGCTGTGGGATTTCACAGAAGAATTGGTTGATTTTGTTAGAACAGAATGTGATAGTAAAAGTGCAAGCTGTGTTTAGTGATGCATCAAAAAACCCAAAGATCCATGCACTGATGGCCATTTTCAAACAAGCCTCCCGGTTCATTTCTTTCACATAATTCAGTGGATTACATATAGCAACATATCGATCATAAGCCATCAAGGTCAGGAGCAAGAACTCTGATGCTCCTGCCCAAAAAAAGAAGAAGACTTGTGCCATGCATTCATAATATGATATCCTCCTGGTATTCATCACTGAATTAGCCATAGCTTTTGGAACAGTGACTGAAATGAAGCTTAGATCAACAATATTTAAATTAACTAGGAAAAAATACATTGGTGTTTGAAGATGAGGGTTGAGGGTTACAACAGTTATCATAAGAAGGTTTCCAATCAATGCAGCCAGATAGATAAGCAAAAATCCTCCAAATGTTAACATGCGAAGCGCCAGAACATCGGAATATCCTAGGAGCTGGAAATCAGTAATAAAACTTTGATTATCCATTCATTTCTTGTGTAAGCAACCTGTAGAGAGAAAAACTCTTATTGATACTCTGAATTAACTAGAATACAAGGGACAACCAAAATTGTATCTTTACAATTAATGAATAGCTGTAATTTTCTTACTGTATTGATAATACATAATAACCCAAGAGAAGTTTAAAAATCTCTCTGCCCTCTCATGCTTACTTAGAAGCATCAATGAGCCTGAGTGGCGTAGGAGGCTAATGCCTCCTACTAAGGCAGCATTTAACATCCAGCTGCCTGCAATTACTGCGAGTTCAATTCTCACCAGGCTCAAGGTCGACTCAGCCTTCCATCCTTTCTAAGGTGGGTAAAATGAGGACCCGGTTTGTGGGGGCAATAAGCTGATTTTGTATAAAATATACAAAAGTATGAAGGCTATTGCTTAACGCATTGTAAGCCACCCTGAGTCTCCGGAGAAGGGCGGCATATAAAAATAAATAAAAATAAATAAAATCAATGACAAATAGGCAGATATCTGAATTAATAAATTAAGCATCCTCTACTGTCTGATTCTGATGAGGCAAAACATTTTTCTCTTTTGAAAGTGGGAGAGAAAGCATTATCCTTATTAATTAGACATATGCAAAGAAATAATGTCAGACAGATAGATAGATAGATAGATAGATAGATAGATAGATGATAGATAGATAGATAGATAGATAGATAGATAGATAGATAGATAGATAATCTATTTCCCTCCATCTCTCCTTGTTGGAATTTGTCTGCACCCCGCCGCAGGGAGGCGGAGCCAGTAAGATGGTTCCACCCCAGGCGCCTGATGGAACCTGATAGGTTCCAGATGGAGCTTGGGCCATTTCCCGAGGCTCTGGCACACGCCTCGACTGGAGACCTAGTGGCTGCCTGGGATAGGCCGCTGGAGCTCTGGATCGGGTCGTGCCTTTGCGGCCTCTGACCCAGCGCCGATCTCATTTGGCTCCTTGGTTCACTGAGGAGCTAAGGGAGTTGAAGCGCCGGAAAAGACACCTAGAGAGTAGTTGGAGGGCAGTCTTTCTGAATCGGACCGGACACTGGTAAGATCCCATATTAGGAATTACTTAGTGGCGATAAAAGCAGTGAAATGTAGTTATTTTGCTGCTCTTATTGCATCATCAGATAACCGCCCGGCCACTCTGTTTAGGGTGACCCGCTCCCTGCTCCACCAGGAAGCGCGGGAGGACCCTGTGGAGGGTAGAGCCAAAGATTTTGTTCAGTATCTGTATGACAAAATCACTCAGATCCGGGAAGATCTGGACTCCGACTGGGTAGTCTCAGGGGGAAGGACTGGGGCAGGTCTTGAGAATGTTATCTGGGATGAGTTTGATCCTGTGACCCCTGAGGACGTGGACAGGATTCTGGACAAACTGAACGCGACCACTTGTTTATTGGACCCGTATCCCTCCTGGTTAGTGCTGGCTTCCTGGGAGGTGATGCGAGGCTGGCTCCAGGAGATTATAAATGCTTCGTTGGGTGAGGGTGACTTCCCCGCCACCTTGAAAGAGGCGGTGGTGAGGCCACTCCTCAAGAAGCCTTCCCTGGACCCGGCAATGTTGGTTAATTATTGTCCGGTCTCCAACCTTCATTTTGTGGTGAAGGTTGTCGAGAGTGTGGTTGCGCAACAGCTTCCCCAGCAACCTGGATGAGACGACGTATCTGGATCCATTCCAGTCGGGTTTCAGGCCCGGGTACAACACGGAAATGGCATTGGTCGCATTGGTTGATGATCTCTGGAGGGCTCGGGACAGGGGGTGCTCCTCTATCCTGGTCCTGTTAGACCTCTCAGTGGCTTTTGATACCATCGACCATGGTATCATGCTGCACCAGTTGGAAGAGTTAGGGGAGGGAGGCACTATACTACGGTGGTTCTCCTCCTTTCTCTCTGGCCAGTTGCAGTCTGTGTTGGCAGGGGGGGCAGAGGTCAACCCCGAGGCCCCTCATATGTGGGATGCCACAAGGTCGGTCCTCTCACCCCTTTTGTTCAACATTTATGTAAAGCCGCTGGGCAAGATCATCCATGGTTTCGGGGTGAAGTACCACCAGTACGCTGATGACACCCAGCTGTACATCTCCACCCCGGACCACCCCAACGATGCCCTTGAAGTGATGTCTTGGTGTCTGGAGGCCATGCGGATCTGGATAGGGAGGAACAGGCTCAGGCTCAACCCATCCAAGATCGGGTGGCTGTGGTTTCTGACATCCTGATATAGTCAGTTGATGCCATCGCTGACTATTGGGGGTGAATCGCTGGCCCCCATGGAGAGGGCTCGTAACTTGGGCATCCTCCTGGATTCACGGCTGTCTTTAGAAGAGCACTTGACGGCCGTGACCGGGAGGATCTTTCATCAGGTTCGCTTGATTTGCCAGTTGTGTCCCTTTCTGGATCGGGACTCCCTACACACAGTCAGTCATGCCCTCATCACCTCCCGCCTGGACTATTGTAACACTCTCTACATGGGGCTCCCCTTGAGGAGCACCCGGAGGCTCCAACTGGTGCAGAGTGCGGCCACACGGGTGGTTATGGGAACAACATGGTGCCCCCATATGACACCTCTCCTGCGCGAGCTGCACTGGCTCCCAGTGGTCTTCCGGTGCACTTCAAGGTTTTGGTTACCACCTTTAGAGCGCTCCATGGCTTAGGACCTGGCTACTTACGGGACCACCTACTACCACAAACAGCCTCCCACCGGCTGGTACGCTCTCATAGAGAGGGGCTCCTCCAGGTGCCATCAGCTAAACAATGTCGACTGGCAGCCCCTAGGGGGAGGGCCTTCTCTGTGGGGGCACCTACTATCTGGAACGAGCTCCCCCTGGAGATATGGAGGATCCCAGATCTGTGCACTTTTCGCCGTGCTTTGAAGACACTCTTATTCCAGCAGGCCAGCCTGGCCTAATTTTCTCCCCTTCTTTTAAATTTTTAAATTGAAATTGTAATTTGTTTTAAATTATTGGGAATTTTAATTGTCTCGGGCAAAATTATTTAATTTGATTTTAATTATGTTTTTTTAACTTTTGTATTTATGTGTTTTATTTTGTGCCTGTTCACCGCCCTGAGTCCTTCAGGAATAGGGCAGTATACAAATTTAATAAAATGAAAATGAAAAATGAAATGTCTGTCTTACTTCCTGCCTGCTTGCCTGCTGCCTGCCTGCCTATCTGTCTATCAGATAGATAGATAGATAGATAGATGATAGATAGATAGATAGATAGATAGATAGATAGATAGATAGGCAGGCAGTAAGACAGACAAATTCCAACAAGGAGAGATGGAGATAGTGTTACGACAGCTAACATTGTAATGTTCTGATTTAACCAAAACAATGAGCAAAATATCAAGCTAAATGCACAGGAACATTTATGCTTAAGCTTGTATTACATAATTGTTGAGCTAGAGGAAGTAGCAAAAGAAGACAAGTCTCCATCCTGAGCTTTTTCTCATAGCATGTTAAATGTTACCTGAGTTGAGGGTCCCATCACCTGATACTATATTGTCAATCATTTTTTAAATAATATCACTTTATATACCATGTGGTTTTCTTGGTAAAATACAGAAGTGATTTATTATTCCTTTTCCCATGCCATTTGAAATTATTATTGTCACTAAAGTAAATTTCCACTTTGAACATATTCTATTGCTGCTCTCCAATCTGTGCCTACTTACTTTAGCTGGGCAACTGGGAATGTGTTCAAACTTGGTATAACTATGCTAACTTAAATATGCATGGTTTATACCCACAGTATTTTAGTTATTTATTTAATTTTCTCCTACTTTTATTATTTTTAATAAATAATTCAATGCATACTTTCCTTCTCCTATTTTCTCCACAGAAACAGCCCTGTGAAGCAGAGGGAGAGAGACAGGGAGGGGGAGGGGGAGGGGGAGGGAGGGAGGGAGACTACCCCATCCAACCAGCTTTCATATCTAAGTAGGACTAGAATTTACAGCCTTCCATGTTATAGCCTAGTGCCTTAACCTACAAGCCAAACTGGTTGTCTTCATACTTCATTCATCTCTTCTAAATACACACACACACTCTCTCTCCATCCCACAGTGACACAAGACTTAAGTGGAACAAACACAATTAGGTTCTCTGGGAGAAAAATGTGTCTAGATATTAAAACTTCTCAGTGATATCAGTTGATGTACCTGCTAATCATTTTGCTTAGGCCAATTCTTTACATTAACAGATCACATTTTTTTTAACCTATTTCATTATTCTTATATACTTAGTGCATCAGGAAGTAATATAAAGAACTTTTTAAAAGCATCCAGTATCACTAACATTAATTTTTTCCTTATACTCTCTTATTATCAAGCTGAACCTCTTGTAAGCTTAGGTTGCTCCAAACTTTAATTCAAAATGAGCAAAATCAAGTTAGAAGTTTTGGGCATCCCTTAAACAAACCAAGTTCCTACATATGTAAAGCTTTTTTAATTAATGTGAGAAAAAATTAAATACCTTTGAGAAATCTGTTTCACCTATGCAGTTCTGCAAGATTAATTCCTCTTCCTTTTTTTCAAAGGATTGTTTGCTTTAGATTCTGCTTATGGTCAAGCATAATTGATTAACTGCTTGATTAGATAATTCACATATAAAATTAGATTGACATTTTTTAAAAAATGGTCCAACAGACATTTACAACTTTAATATATTTCAAAATGTAGACAAAGACTTCATACTTACTGGACTGGAATTAACTTTCTCTCTTGAAAGTTAATTAATTCTGTAACATGCATAACCTTATCTATTGTTTTTATCTGTGTTCCATTCTCAAGAAAATGTTATATCCAAGCCTGTCATGGTAAAGGGATTTGTTTCTTCTTTCAGACACGAAGATCAGTAGAAGAATATTTATTTGAGAGGATTTTCTAAGTTTCTTTTCTAATTATGTTAAATGACTTTTTCCCTGGACATCATAGTTCAATTTGTTTTATAATCACTAGAGAATCCTTGATGCTCTTTGAGCTTGATTGTTTCCTTGTAGAAACAATCCATACTAGGTAACATTATCAAATGTATATACTCATTTATATTCTAATGATTTGTCTGATAGTGTTGGTTGGAATGGTCTTGGAGGTTCTTTTGTGGACTTTTCACTATTAGCTTGTTTGGCAGTTCCTTGATTGGGGTATTGTTTACTTCTTGGATGTTGGTCTGATGTTACTCTTGGAGTTAATCTATCCTCATCTGGGTGTTGATTACTGATGGGGAGGTGTTTTGGTGTTTTTGTTCCCTTGTTGGCTGAAGCAAAACAAGCCAGCAATCAATATGTAATATTGCATCCTTTGCCAATAAGAGTGCCTGTTCCAGTTATGGACATGAGTGAAGGACATATATTGCATAAAATTTAATTTATAAAATAGCTACATATTGTATGGTCACCTGCTTTTAAACTTAACATATCTGAAAAGGGGACAGCTTGGAAGGGCAGTTCTAAGTATCCCACAGTTTACCCATATTACATTACTGTTGCAGAAAGTGTACTGACTCCGAGGTTCCTTCCAAATGCTTGTTATTCCCTTCAAACTCCAGAGGATACATGCTCACCATTCCATATTAGATAGAGTGAGTGCTGGTAGCCCTCTTTTAAATAATTTTATCTGGCAGACCCAAGAAGTGGGCCTTCTCCATAGCAGCATCTTATATAAGGAACAGCCTCCAGTGCTGAAATTCAAAGGGCTCCTACCTTGATGGCCATGTGAAATACTTGAATAAACATTAAATAAAAGATGCATGCAATTGCAGGATTTAAAAAAGGGAATCTGGAGAATTTCTTCCTTGTGGGATTGTATGACATTAGCAGATGTTTATTTTTTGGGAGGAGGAGGAGGAGAGAAGGTAGTCCTGCAAGTAACTTGGTATTATATCATGTAGGTCTTTAAAAGTGAAAACAGCTTGTACAGCTTATACAGTTGTATTGCAACATGGGTGGAATGAACTGCACACATAATTACCTGTACCATTGTATTCTGGGTCAATTGAAGCTTATGAATGGTCCTCAAAGGCAATTTCATGTAGAGCAGGTTGCAACCAGAAAGTGTCTAAAGTATGACAGTATAAGGTATGTTTATGCCCATGAACAAGGCCTCCTAGTATAAAAATGGGAACAACTAGTCAACTATTTTCCTCTTACCTACACTATTTGGAACCAGGTCTGGAGGAAGGGAAAAATCATTGCACAATAATTCTCCTTGCATTCCCAATCCCCTAAATTGGTTTAATGTCAATGGTAAAGAAGGCTGCTAAGAAATCAAGCATTACCCCATCCCAGGCTTGCCACAAGTCATTGACAAATATGACCAAAGCTGCCATAGTAATGTACTATCATCTGAAAAAGTTTCTGATAATCCATTTCCTCCATGACCTTCTGAATGCAAGTCTAGTGTAAATTGTTTGTTTTATATTTCTTTATAATGGTTCAAATTATATTGTATATGATAAGGATAATGATGACAATGATAATGATGGTGGTGGTGGTGGTGGTGATGATGATATATGCTATAGTTCCATTGAGAAGAAAAAATAGAAAAGGGAACTGAACAATGGACCATGAAGTGGGTTGACAAATGCCAGCTTCCTTCAATGAGCTGGATGTTCAGGTTTAATTTAATGTTTCCTTGATGTTAAATCTCAGTCACTTCAGTAGGCAGCTTCCTTAAATCTTAGCTAAACAGTTTTCTTGACTCAATGTTGAGCTGGGTTCTAGAATCTAGGAGAACACTTTACCATCCAAGTCCAGAACACAGGCCACAGTAGTCGGAATTATAATGTCAACACAGTGTGGGAGGGGGAAGTCTGAAATGTCAGACTAGACAACAATGACAGACCATCCCATGGGAACTAAGGTCATCTCAACAGGTGCTGGCCAGAAACTGAGGGGACTTGCCAAGGAGATGCCAGAAAACCTAAGTGGACAATGTGATCTGTAACCATGACAGAGAGAATTATCTATTCTTTAATTATACTGAAACCATGGGAAATATTTACAGCTGGTTTTGTTTTCATCTGTGTCAAAATGATGTACTCAATAATACAATTCTTTGAGAAAGCTGAAAGTCTCGGAGTGCTGAATTGGTTGGGTTCATTAGTCAGAACCTTGACATTTACATATGATGGTTTCAGGAATTAAAATTTTGGAGGAGTCTGGAACATATTCTTTTTCTTTTAGACGTCTAGTATATTTCCCATAATATATTTCCCATAATTTATTTACTATATTATATACTTTCCTTTCCTTGGTCATCCCCATAGCATCTTTATATATATTTGGGTGTATACAGTATTTGGGTGTATACAGTATATATTTGGTTAAATGTAACATTTCCATTTTCTCCTCAAAATTAAAATATATTTTAATGTCTTTAAAATGGAAAAAATAAATTAAAATCTATTTGTTTTCTAATTAATAATAATGTAGTGCAATTGTTTATACAGTTAAATCTAAATCAAATTATATAGATAAGCATTATAGTTGAACACTATTTTAATTTGTCCAATCAAGTATACCATAAATATATCAACTATATATATTATGATCATAGATACATCTCAAGATACATATATAATATAATAACTAATAAAAGGGCATAAGTCATCACATCCAAAACTCAACAGCACTTTTTCATATGGCTGTTGACAAAAAATAGGATTGCCAACATGATCACCAACGTCTGATGATGGACATGGCACAAGAAGAAGAAGAAGTCATCACATATACAATAAAGTACAAACATATATTCAGGTATTAATTCATCAAGCTATACTGTAACTCTACTGTTCAGTTCGATAGTATAACTAAATGTTTTTAAAAATTTTCTTGTCTGAGAATAGCTGCTACAAATAGAATAAATCTGAGGGCCTGTGATTATTTGTTAGCTGTTGGGATATAAAGCAGAGACAAGTGCCTAAATAAAGTTCACAGCAAAGGAGTTGAATTTCCCATTTGTGACTAGTATGTTTCACGCAAAAAGTCTATAATGCATTTCCTAGCTGTAATATATGTACGTATCATCTGATCAAAGAGTTCAATATAGCCATACCAGCAAGTTCCATCATCTTCACCAGCCATTCCTCCATTATGTGTTGTGTGTTGTGATGCATCTTTGTGCATACAATAATCTTGCTGCAGTTATCATATATAAAAATAAAGTTCTATGACATGTTTCCATTAATCACAAAACAAAGACTTCTCATTTAAATTGTATATTTATATTTACAATCCACTGAATCAGCATATATCTTTGCATACAGAACTTTTTATATGTCCACCAAATACAATAAAGTCTCCCTTCTAGTAATTTACATTTTCAGGTTCTCTGGTGATATGTACCAATAGTACATTGCTTTATTAAAATTCTCCTTAGATTGTAATATAACGTAAATGGCATTGTGTCTGATTTCATTATACCATTTGAGAATATGATTTGTTTCCATGCATAAGTATCATATTTATAAATATCAAATTTCACATTTAAACATTTTCCACAATGCAATTTTAATCTCTCTGTTCCTCATAGTGTAGATAATCGGATTCATTAAAGGAGGAATCACAGAATATAATACAGCAATTACAACATCAACATCTGAAGGAGAGTCCAAAGTAAGCGTTAAGTAAACAATACTTCCAGTGCTTATTAACAAGGAAACAACAATAAGATGGGGAAAAGTTGAGAAGGCCTTATTTCGTCCTTGTGAAGTAGGAATTGTAAGCACAGATTTGAAAATCTGCACATATGAAATAATTATGAAACCAAAGCAACCCAGAAAAATACATGCACTGAATACAATAACTTCAACTTCAATAAGATATGCATTATCACAGGATACTTTCAGAAGTTGTGGGATTTCACAGAAGAACTGGTTGAGAACATTGGAACAACAGTTAATTGCAAAGGTGCTACAAGTATGCCAGGCTGAAAAAAGACCAGCTATCCATGCAATGGCTGCCAGCTGAAGATAAGTTTTTGTGTCCATTATGCTTTCATAGTGTAAGGGATCACAGATAGCAATGTATCTATTATATGCCATGGCCGTGAGTAGGAAAAAATCTGATAATATGAAGAAGAATAAAGGAAATTCTTGTGTGATGCACCCATAGTAGGAAATTTCCCTGGAATTCAAAAAAGCATTTATCATGGCTTTGGGAATAATGACAGAAATAGACCCAAGACCCATAACTGATAAATTAATTAAGAAAAAGTACATGGGTGTATGGAGTTGATGATGGAAGGACACTGTTGAGCTAATAAGAAAATTTGCAATCAAAGCTGCTAAGTAGATCACTAGGAAAAAAAAGAAAGAAAAATAGTACATTTTGTTCAAACTGCTGAGAAAAATCCAGGAGAAGAAAAACATTGATGTCACTTACATTAGACATTTTCTTCCTGGAGACTGTTTACTGCATTTCTGTAGAAAGAATACAAATTATTTAACTCATAAAGCAATAAACTTTGTATCATGAATAGTAATGGGACTTTTAATTAATATTGGAATAAAAATGTAAATATTTGCAAACAGTTTGATCATACATTTTTATCATAATAAGACTATTAAATCATGTGGATGGTGCTGGTTAGATATGTTGACATATTAATTTGGGTTCTTAAATTAAATTAAAGAGACTCGTTAAGGCGTTTTCTTGCTAGAGAAGAAATATCAAGCGTTACTCTATCTCCCAATCAAGGTCAATTCAATCTATAAAGATATTTTAGGAATAATTTAACTCAAAACAGTTTCTAATTCCTAAATGACGCCTCTCCATCCAAAATAATAACAGAAAAGTGATTTCAATGAAGTATTACCTTTTGCGATAGTTGGTAAATGAAAACTGTTATGGTTTTGAGTAGCTATGGTACCTTTTGGTGTGGATCCAGAGAAAATAAAGTAACTCAGTGAATGGTTTCTGGTTAACTGTACTTCTGGTTAATCAGAACATCTCTGAGCTTGGAAGATAAACATAGCTAAGAACATAAAATAATAAGGTTGGAAGGTATGATGGAGGTTTTTTAGTCCAACTCCTGCTCAAGCAGGACACCCTATACCATTCCAGACAAAGGTTTTTTCCACCTCTTCTTGAGGACCTTTGGTGTTGGAGCTCCCACAACTTGGGAGCTAAAGGCAAGCTGTTCCACTGATTAATTGTTCTGTCAGGAAGTATCTTAGTTCTAGGTCGAATCTCAACTGCTTTACAGCATCACACCAATCTAAAGGTCCCATCTACCAAATAGAGAATCCCTACTAATTAGAATGTGTATTGTTAAATGTGAGGGGAGGAATTTTACTTTACTTAGGCTATGTTGGAGATCTTCCAGAATTTTTCAGATTCTGAACTAGACTAGAAAATTCATAGGGAAAGAAAGTAGTAGTTTTGTTTCATATGACCTCACCCCATTCCTAAGAGGTCTGTAAGGGGCATGCATAAGCCCACCAACGTGCCTACCATCCCTATCCTACTGTCCCCATTTATTCGTATCCTTATCCTGTATTCATAATCATGTTTATACTTATATCTGTTATCTTATGTATTTGACAAATCTATATAAATAAAAATGTAAATGTCCATTTGTACATAACTGCACATCTCCAAAAGTTCTTCACCAATTGCTTTCAAATTTTGACACAATGTTGCATTCGACTATGAGCGTGTTTCTATATACCTAAATTATATACATGTCACACCTGTGACAGGTAAAAATATGAAAAACATTGGAAAACATTGAAAGACATTGACAAACATTGACAAACATTGAAAAACAGCGCCATCTGCTGGACGTAAAACCAACATGGCAGCCTCCCAGCCCTGATTATGCTCAACAGATTTCTGCTCCTTATACTTAGACTCTCTATATTGCTTCTAAGAAACTGCGCATTTGGAAGGCAGAGACGTCTGAGGCCATATCCTGCCACCAGGCTCGGCAGATAGGCAGCCGGTTCCCCACCAGGAAGCCCTCACAGCTGGCACTTCCAGGGTTGGGTGGGGCCCACCCAAGCGTGTCTCTGACCTCCCCCTCCCCCAGCCGTTCCACGAACTAGCCCCGCCCACCGCTGCTGCCCATCCCCCTCGCCAGCCGCTCTCAGGGCTCCCTCCAAAGAACACCTGGCAATGAGGATGACTGGGTCCACCGAGCAGGAACCCTCCATCCCTCGCCTGGCCCGAATTGTGCCTGGCCCAGTACTACCATGGGCCCCGAGGTCAGAAAGACCAGCCGCTAATCGGTGTTATGCGAATCCAGTCAGTGAGCAGGAGATGGAAGCAACTGGAGCCTCGGAGTCACCTTTGACCAGCACTGCCTTTGATTCCCAGGTGGGCACTCTGGCAGTTCACAGAGCCTACACAAAAATTTTGGCCTCTGGCAGAAAAGGGGCTCCAGGGAGGCTTTGAGGGGTGGAAACGGGCAGGAGGGAGGATAGCCGGGCCTCCTTCATTTTG
Source organism: Pantherophis guttatus (assembly GCF_059756535.1). NCBI lineage: Eukaryota > Metazoa > Chordata > Lepidosauria > Squamata > Colubridae > Pantherophis > Pantherophis guttatus. The sequence continues at coordinate 36,900,989 of NC_142066.1, read as the reverse complement.
GCTGGAAGAGCAGGAAATTTAATCATTCCCCTGCCCTTGGCAGGCAGAGGAGGAGAACTGCGCAGCAGGGGTCCAGTGGGGTGTGCATGGCTCCTGGCTTTGCCACTTTCTTCCTTTGGGTGGGAAGCCCCAAACCAGCCTCGAACCCCCGCCACACCCCCTCCCTCCCTTCCCTTCCCTGCTATGTGTCTCCCCGTCAAGCCCCCAGAGAACATCTATGTAGGGAGGATGGGGGGGACGAGTTTCTACTGTGGTGCGGAGAGCTGCGAAGGCCTGGCCTGAAAAGGTAAGGGCAATTGCCGGGGATACAGAAGAGGCTGGGCCAGAGACAGAGATAAACAGAGAGAGAGGGAGAGAGACATAGAGAAATACAGAGAGACGGTGGGGGAGGAGAGACACATACAGAGATACAGAGAGAGAGGGTGGGAGAGAGAGGGAGACAGAGAGAGATACAGAGAGAGGGGGGAGAGAGAGACATAGAGTGATACAGAGGGGGGGGGAAAGAGAGACATAGAGAGATACGGGGGGAGAGAGAGACAGAGAGAGATACAGATGGGGAGAGACAGAGACATAGAGAAATACAAAGAGAGAGGGGGAGACAGAGAGGGAGGATTTTGTGGTTCCCATTGCTTTTTAGCAACTGGTTTTCTGCCCTAATTACCAGCTGGGTAGGCGTGGCTCGGGGGCTGTCATGTGACTGATGAAAGTGAATGTCATTGAGTTGGCCATGCCCACCAAATGTTTGTGGAGACTTTGGAACTTCAGCTTCACTCTTTTAGCCCAGCGGAACCATCAGATTGGGTCACAGCAATGCGTGGCCGGGTACAGCTAGTCTATATAAATAAAAATGTAAATGTCCGTTTGAACATAACCATACATCTCTGAAAGTTCTTCACCGATTGCTTTCAAATTTTGACACAACGTTGCATTCGACTACGGATGTGTTTTTATATACCTATATTATATGCATGTCACACCTGTGACAGGTAAAAATATGAAAAACATTGGAAAACATTGAAAGACATTGACAAACATTGACAAACATTGAAAAACAGTGCCATCTGCTGGACATAAAACCAACATGGCAGCCTCCCAGCCCTGATTACACTCAACAGATTTCTGCTCCTTATATTTAGACTCTCCATATTGCTTCCAAGAAACTGCGCATTTGGAAGGCAGAGACGTCTGAGGGCCATATCCTGCCACCAGGCTTGGCAGGTAGGCAGCCAGCTCCCCACCAGGAAGCCCTTGCAGCCGGCATTTCTAGGGTTGGGCGGGGCCCACCTGAGCCTGGTTCTGACCTCCCCCTCCCCCGGCCACCCCACAAACTAACCTTGCCCACTGCTGCTGCCCATCACCCTCGCCAGCTGCTGTCGGGGCTACCTCCAAAGAACACCTGGCAACAAGGATGCCTGGATCTGCCGAGTGGGAACCCTCCGTCCCTTGCCTGGCCTGAATCGCACCTGGCCCTGCCTTACCATGGGCCCCAAGGTCAGAAAGACCAGCCGTTAACTGGCGCTATGAGAATCTGGTCAGTGAGCTGGAGATGGAGGCAACTGGAGCCTCGGGGTCACCTTTGACCAGCACCACCTTTGATTCCCAGGTGGGCGCTCTGGCAGTTCACGGAGCCTTTTGAAAATTGCAGCCTCTGGCAGAAAAGGGGCCCCGGGGAGGCTTCGGGGGTGGAAACGGGCAGGAGGGAGGATGGCTGGCCTTCCTTCGTTTCACCTGGAAGAGCGGGGGATTTAATCATTCCCCTGCCCTTGGCAGGCGGGGGAGGAGAATTGCGCAGCAGGGGTCCAGTGGGGTGTGCATGGCTCCTGGCTTTGCCGCTTTCTTCCTTCAGGCAGGAAGCCCCAAACCAGCCTCGAATCCCCACCGCACCCCCTTCCTCCCTCCCTTTCCTTCCCTTCCCTGCTATGCATCTCCCCATCGAACCCCCAGAGAACATCTGTGTAGGGAGGACAGAGGGGGGCCCTGAGTTTCTGCTGCAGTGCAGAGAGCTGTGAAGGCCTGGCCTGAAAAGGTAAGGGCGATGGTGGGGGATGCAGAAGAGGCCGGGCCAGAGACAGAGATAAACAGAGAGAGAGGGAGAGAGAGACATAGAGAAATACAGAGAGACTGGGGGGGAGAGAGACACACACACAGAGAGATACAGAGAGAAAGGGTGGGAGAGAGAGAGAGAGAGACAGAGAGAGATACAGAGGGGGGAGAGAGGGAGACAGAGAGAGATACAGAGAGAGGGGGGAGAGAGAGACAGATACAGAGAGAGGGGGAGAGAGACATAGAGAGATACAGAGGGGGAGAGAGAGACATAGGGAGATACAGAGAGAGGGGGAGAGAGAGACACAGAGAGATACAGAGAGGGGGAGAGAGAAACATAGAGAGATACAGACGTGAGAGAGAGAGAGATACATAGAGAGATACAAAGAGAGAGGGGGAGACAGAGAGGGAGGATTTTGTGGTTCCCATTATTTTTTTAGCAACCGGTTCTCTGCCCTAATCACCAGCTGGGTAGGCATGGCTTGGGGGCTGTCATGTGACTGATGAAAGTGAGTGACGTTGAGTTGGCCACACCCACCAAATGTTCATGGAAAGTTTGGAACTTCAGCCTCGCTCTTTTAGCCCAGCAGAAGCACCAGACTGGGCCACAGCAATGCGTGGCCAGGTACAGCTAATAATAAATAAATAAATAAAATAAAAATAAGCTATTTCTGGTCTATCACAAGACATTAAAAATCTGGTTTGCCATCACAAATAGAGAAGAATGGGTGAATCTGTTTCTTGGTTTTATTGAAATTGGAATGCTATGAGTATTCTCAACTGCTATTCTATGGGGGGTTTTTTACATTTTTTTTTTTTTACATTGGCAACCTTCAGTCTCAAAAGACTATGGTATTGTGCTCTTGAAAGAGGTCCTAAAACAGCATTTAGTGTGACTAAAAAGGCCAATTCGAGAGTGGCAATCCCTTCCACACTGAGGGCTGATACATTATGTCCGCTGCTCAGCCCCCAGATTTCGCTGGTTCCAGGACTGCCTTTTTGCCTCAGCCTGCTGAACAATTGTCTCTTCGAATTGGAGATGGTCATGTTGCGTCTTTAGCCTCCAAGCTGAACGATCAGAGGTCAAGGTTTCCCAATTGTTAATGTCCATTCCCAGGGCCTTTAGGTCCCTCTTGCAGATATCCTTATATTGCAGCTGTGGTCTCCCTCTGAGGTGCTTTCCCTGCACTAATTCTATGTTATTTATATTATTTCTAGCTTTGGTTGTTTTTAGCAACCCAGAATTATATACATAAGAGGGGTGACCATATTAAGTAAATAAGTAAACAAGCAAACCAACAAACATAGCCATGAAATCAAGACATCTGGAAGTTACTTGATCTTAGGGAACTATATTGTTTTAATCTTACACAATTTAATATATTATTTAACGAATTGAATAGCATATTCAAAACCATGTCTACCCCAAAATTTATGTTAATGCTAAAATACTTTTTCTTATCTCTAGGAGATTGAATCTCAAATTTAATAGGAATTAAGTTTTTTTCCCCTAAATTATGTGGACACTGTTAAGACAATATTTCTTTTGTGCTATATCATGGCTTTCACTTCTACAATAAAGTATAATGAAGGATGAAAGAATTGATACACACAGAGAAAAAGTATGACATATAGAAAAGAGATAAATTACCTCTCAAGGCAACATCTTAATTCATTTTAATGGTGCCTTCACTAAGGTATCATTAAAGAAAGGTTACACAGCCTAGAATGCAGGTCCTAGAAATCCATGCTTTTCTGAGTTTGAGTTGGATGAGAACACAATACTTTTTCATCCTGTTGAATTATATTTTATAAGTATGTCTGTAATACCACAGCACCTAGTATAGATAAATAATGTATAGCCCAAGAGAAATTAGTGCATTAGTAATTTGAAATAACTCTCTCTGAAAAAAATCATAAATGTCACAACATATCTATAGGTAATTTGGGTTCATATACCTATGATAAACATTATATTCTCCCTTGAGGGTGGAGACAGCAGCCAGACGTGGGTTGTGCTCATTGGTCAGAGGATGGACTGAGCCTGGAATTCTTTTAAATCCGCCCCCTTGCTAGGGCTCCCAGCTTTTTGCTCAGTCATCAGACTGGACAGTTGTGTGGATTGGAGCTCTAGTAGTCTTGTGTATTAGAGCTAATTTCTTCTGCTGGATTATTTGGTTGACATTGGACGGTTTGACAATTCTATTCTAATCTGATTTGGAACCTTCCCTAGCAAGGGATTCCTTGAATCCCTGCAGTTTATTTCTCCTTGCCTCCATTCCTCCCCTTTGTCATCTTCATTAGAAGGTCAGTGTTTTAACCTGGTCAGTGGAGTTTAGCGCTCCCCTGGGGAGGGTGGTCCCACTGGCTATCACCTTCTGGTGTAGCCGTTCGCCTCAGGCCGCTCAGTGGAGCCTACCCTCCCTTTTTTTTTTCGGGCTGGCAGCCATTTTGTCCCTCGTGGTCTCGCTGCTGTTGCTGCCTTTAGTTTGGGGCCTTGCGCTCTCTGAGCTTCGCCGCTTGTCGGCTGCATAATTCTCCCGGCTCTTACTTACCCGATAGTGCCGGAGGTCTTGTTAGCGGCTTGGATAGCCTCTGCCTCTAATTCGGCACCTGGCTTCTTAGTAAGCCATCCAGAGCGGTGTGATTGCCTTGTGCTAGTGGAGCATCGCGCTCCCCGCCTTCTGCCTGCTTTGCCTGTTCCTTTTTTTTTTCTGCGCCCGGCGTTAATTGCCTTCAGCTGACTAGCGCTTTCGCCGGCGCTTCGGAGGAGCATGCTGCCTGTGAGCGCTCGCCCTTCTAGGCAGAGACCTGTGCTTTTCAGGCGAATTAGGCTCTGCTGTGTGGCGTTGCAGCCCCCAACATAAGAGAGCTCTTAGCGCTCCTGTCTGACTTCGCGCCCGCGCCATTTTGTGGCACCCTAAAACGGCCCTAGCCTCTCTGCTGAGAGTCCCCTGTCCTTCTGACGGAGTCTCTCCTTTCTAACAGCAGTGCCTATCTGAGGCTAATTGGGGGCTCTTAGGCTGCTGGGTCTTTCTTGATTCCATTAATTGTACGATATTTGGGTACTAGCCAAATTTCCTCCCTGCCACTATCTTATACTGGTCATCAAGGCTTATCATGCCTAAATCAATATCTAAATCAAAACATGGCCAAAAGGCCACAGTTCAAGCCCAGTCAGTGGCCTCAAGCAGGGAGGTGCAGACCCAGGGGCATAATGAGGGACCTCTACTGAGCCCTTCCCGCACAGGCGCAAAACGTTCTGCCAAGGCTCCCACCTCACAGATAGGTCATGATAACTCTGGCAGGAACCAAGATAGAGCAGCTCCTAACCTTGACCTGGCTCATCCCAAGAGACTCAGGGCTAACTCTAATGTCCCTGGACACGCAGCTTCTGTGTCTTCTGATCAGGTGTCTCTTCAGGATTATCAGTTGTCAGCTGAATCAGCTGATGTATGGGGGTCCTCTTCTGCCAGGGGTAGGGTTTCTACTGTGGAGTCTAACGCTCCCGTCCCTTCGGGACTCCAACCCTCTCCCCTTTCTGTCCCGGACTGAACCTCTACTGAGGTCAGTCCGGCTCCTGGTCAAACTCAGGTTTCTTGGCGACCTGAGGATATTCAGCGCATGATCACTGTGGCGGTGCAGCAATCCTTGGCAGAGCGTGGTTTTCCTGCTAAGACACCAACTCCCCTCCAGCCTGCGCCTTCTGTATCTGAGGAGCCTATGGAGGATTTTAATATGGAAGATGCAATTTCTCTGGCGGGTTCAGATTCCCCAGCAATTTCCTGTGTCAGCGATCATGTCATCCAGGCTGACACTGAAGCTCCTGAACCAGAGTTATCTGAGGATGAGGGGTTGCCCGCAGATCAACCTGCATTTACTGGTCTGTTTCCCCAGGCCCTTTTTAAGTCGCTATTATTTAAAGCGGTAAATGCAGCCCAGCTGGGTCCATCTCCCACTCCAGAACCTGCAACTACGGCAGGTTCCTTGAACCCGTTGTTTGCGGAACAACCTAAATCGATAACAACGATCCCAACCCCTCCTCTCTTTTTAGAGGTCATACACAAGCAATGGTCCGCCCCATCTTCGGTACCGATACCGTCCTCCACGGACAAAAAGAATTTTGTTGTGTCCCCAGACCTTGATTCCCTGCTGCAGACACCTACTTTTGACGCCCCTGTGGCAGCTTTACTTTCGGCGTCATCTCTGCCAGGGGATCCGGAGGAAGGTCTAAGGCCGGAGGAACGCAGGGCTGAGCAGGTCCTGCAGAGGGCTCACCTAGGGGCAGCATGGGCCATTAAATCGGCAGCCACGGCCTCCTTCTTCAATCGAGCCACGCTTCTCTGGCTTCGCCAGCTGCAAGACAAGATGGCTTCGGAGGACTCAAGGTTGAAGCAAGACCTCAACAAGATTGTTGCTGCGGTGCAATTTTCCGCGGACGCCACCTTGAACGCTACGCGGTTTGCGGCAAAATCCATGGCCTCCGCTGTTGCGGCTCGTCGCTTGGTCTGGCTTCGTCACTGGCAGGCGGATGCCAGACACAAGTGGCGCCTAGCCTCTGTCCCCTTTTCGGGCACGAAGTTGTTCGGTGATGCCTTGGACAAGTTTCTTATCGAAACCAAGGACAAACGAAAGATCTTACCTGCTGTTTTTCGACGAGGGGAACCCCGTTTTCTTCCTTATGGTCCTCGCCCCCCGATGAGATCTTCGGAGGGCGGTTTGGGCTCCTCCCGTTCCATGGGTAACTTCCATATGGGGTATTTAGGCCCTAGACAGAGGAATTTCCAAGACAGACCTCCCAGGGGGAGGGGTTTCGGTTCCCGGCAGCCCTTTCGAGGGGGAGGGGGTCGCTCCATCCGTCGCCGTCGTTAGTCGTCCATGCGGTCCTCCCATTGGTGGAAGATTGGGCCTCTTCACCAAAGCTTGGGAGGATACTACTTCGGATTGCTGGGTCCTGGCCTCCATTTCATCGGGATTGGCCATCGAATTCGTTTCCACCCCCCCTTTGTCCTTCCTTCGCTGCCCCCTGTCCCACATAGCCGAGCGTAGATCTCTCATGGAGGCGGCTATCAGTCATCTGCTGGCCATCAATGCCATCCAACATGTGCCTTGTGATCAGGCGGGACAGGGGTTTTATTCTCGGGTCTTCCTGGTCCCTAAATCATCGGGTGGGTGGAGACCCATTCTGGACCTTAAACGTTTGAACCGGTTTGTAATCTATAGAAGGTTCAAAATGCAATCCTTACGTTCAATCCTAGACGGTGTTCGGAGGGGCGATCTCCTCTGCTCAATAGACCTCACGGAGGCTTACCTCCATATCCCCATTCGCCCTTCCCATAGGAAGTTCCTCCGTTTTTGTTATGCTGGGGTTCACTACCAGTACACGGCCTTGCCCTTTGGCCTTTCCTCTGCTCCCCGTAGCTTCACAAAAATTTTGGCGGCCTTGGCGGCTCACCTCAGGCTTCAGGCCGTTCGTCTCCAGTGTTACCTGGATGACATCCTCCTTATGTCATCTTCATATCAGCAGGCCATGTCTGATCTCCGTCTTACAATTCAGACACTGGCGTCGCACGGCTTCTCTGTTAATGTGGAGAAAAGCCACCTAACTCCCTCGACTAGGATACTGCATTTGGGTGCCATTATTGATTCGGAGCAGGGGAGAGTTTTTCTCTCCCCGGATCGTCAGGCCGGGTTGAGATCCATGGTAACTAAGGTCCTGAAAGATAGGAGGGCTTCCCCTTTATTTCTTTCAAAACTCCTAGGCAAGATGGTCTCGGCCATCTCGATTGTTCCCTGGGCCAGGTTACACCTTAGAGACCTCCAATGGTTCCTCTTGCCTTTTCAGAGAACGGGCAGGGGATCCTCTCTCACCAAGGTGGCAGTTCCAAGGGAGGTGCTCTCCTCCCTTCGCTGGTGGCTCTCTCCAACGCTCTCCAAGGGCTGTCTGTTCCTGGACCCCCAGTGGGTAACAGTGACCACCGATGCCAGCATGTTCGGATGGGGAGCCCACTGTAGAAATCAGATGGCGCAAGGTACGTGGTCCACGGTGGAAACTACCCGCAGCATCAATTGGCTGGAGCTGCGAGCAATTTACCTGGCGCTTCGATCATTCCATCTTCTGGTTTCCGGCGAGCACGTGTTGATCCTCACCGACAACACCTCTGCCAAGGCACATGTCAATCGCCAAGGGGGCACCAGGTCCCTTTCACTGATGCGGGAAGCCAAAAGACTAGGCCTTTGGGCAGAGAAACATCTGGCCTCCTTGAAGGCGGAGCATATCTCAGGGGTCTCGAACCTGACAGCAGACTGGTTGAGCCGCCAACAGATAGACCATGGAGCATGGAGCCTACATCCTCTCCTTTTCCAGGGTATAACTGCTCGCTTCGGGAGTCCGAAGATAGATCTGTTTGCATCCCACCAGAACAACAAGTTACCTCGCTTCTTTTCCCGTTTTCCGTCCAATCAAGCGGAAGCGGTGGATGCCCTGCGCACTCCTTGGCCACAGTACCTTCTTTACGCCTTTCCTCCTTTTCCCCTCATCCCGAGGGTAATTTGGAAACTGCTGCTGGAACAGGCAGAGATCATCCTGGTGGCTCCACACTGGCCAAGGAGGTCGTGGTTTGCGGACCTCATGCATCTCTCTGTGTTGTGCCTTGGAGGATTCCTTGTACTCCAGATTGCCTCAGCCAAGGGTCGATTCTACATCCGGACCCCCAGTGGCTTCAGATGACCGCTTGGCGGTTGAGTGGGAAACTCTACAGCGGGACCTCATCCCGTCTGACATAATTCATACCATCCAGGCATCTCGGAGGTCATCTACCCAACGGATTTATTCCGCTACTTGGCGTGCTTTTGCTTCTTGGTATAAGACTCAGGGATTTTCCCCCCTCCAGGCTTCCATCTTACAGGTCCTGCGCTTCCTACAGTCGGGGTTGGACAAAGGGCTGTCTCCAAACACCCTCCGGAGACATGTGGCTGCTATTTCTTCCATTTTGACATATAATTCGGTTCATTTGTTGTCCCAGCAGCCTCTGATCCGACGATTTCTCCGTGGGGCAACCAACCTCTGTCCTCCCGTACTACATCGATATCCTTCCTGGGATCTCGCCCTGGTGCTGGATTCCCTTATGGACTCACCATACAAACCTCTTGCTTCTGTCAGTTTACGTCTGTTATCCGGCAAAGTAGCCTTTTTAGTGGCTATCACTTCAGCGCGCAGAATTTCCGAACTAGCAGCGCTCTCCACTAAGGAGGATTTATGTGTTTTCCATGGGGATCGTGTGGTCCTCAGATTGGATCCTACATTTGTGACTAAGATTAACTCTCCTTTTCATCGTTTGCAGGAACTGGTTCTTCCAGATTTCTATCCATTCCCTTCCAACCCACTGGAAAGCCGGTTGCACACCTTGGATGTCCGCCGGGCGCTCGAACTCTACATCCGGAGGACTGCGACTATTCGACGAACAGAATCACTGTTTGTTTCATTTCTACCGTCTTCTTTAGGTCAACGGGTTACTTCTTCCACGGTGGGGCGTTGGATCAGAACAACGATTGCGACTGCATACGAACTTCGGTCTTTGCCTCTTCCTTCCAGGGTCACAGCCCATTCTACCAGGAGTGCGGCGACCACGGCGGCTTGGTCTTCAAACGCCTCTTTGGACGAGATCTGCAGAGCGGCGACTTGGTCATCTCCTTCCCCGTTTATCAGACACTATAAACTGGATAAGTTCGCCTCGGCGGAGGCTGATTTTGGGAGGAGAGTGTTACACCGTGTTGAGGCCCGGGAGGGGTATTCTGCCCAGACTGTTCCCGCCCGTGATTTGGGACAGTGATCTTTGGTATGTCCCACGTCTGGCTGCTGTCTCCACCCTCAAGGGAGAAGGGGCGTTGGTCCTACCTGATACGCCCCTTCTCGTTGAGTGGAGACAGCAGCCAGCCCCACCCTGAACTCAGTCTGGTCATCTATGTTTATTTGTATTATTGATTTATTGTTGACTGTCTTTTTCTTTCCACACACCGAGTCTGGATTTCCTTCGACAAAAGCTGGGAGCCCTAGCAACAGGGGGCGGATTTAAAAGAATTCCAGGCTCAGTCCATCCTCTGACCAATGAGCACAACCCACGTCTGGCTGCTGTCTCCACTCAACGAGAAGGGGCGTATCAGGTAGGACCAACGCCCCTTTTCCTTGGAATGGGGCAACTTGCTGCAGCCAAATCAGCACAGCCAACTTGCCATGGCTTTCTCACTGTGGGACAACTCACCATGGTCCCTCACCGTGGGACAACTTGCTATAGGACAATTCAACAATTCAATTTAAATATTTAAATTAATTTTAAAAAATATTTTAATTTTTGCCATTCACATTTCACCTTGTCCCCCCTTTTGCATTCTTTCTTTAATGATTACATTCCTCCAAGAAATATAAAATTTTTGAAAATTTTGAAACCATGAGAAAAAAAACAGCCCCCCCTTTTTTTTCTGAAAAAATAATAATAAAAACTTTGGAAAAATTGGGAGAAAAAAGTTCAGTGTGAAGTAGTTTTACAAATTGCATGAAATGCAGTGTATATAAAATTATTATGCTTCCAGTAAACAAGTAACCACCCTTTCCCTCAAAAGCAACAACAACAACAAAAGCAAGCAACTTTCAACATAAAAATTAATTAGATTTGGTCCTTAAACACCTGTAGCAATTAAAGTTAATGTCTATCTCAAAATTTAAGCTCCATAGAAGGTTTGCCTTTTGAGTGGTGCTTTTAAAAAAAGAAAAGAAACAGAAGATACAATATATACATGCAGTTTATTCTAACTCATTTTCTGAATGACGTTATCATTTTCCATTTCTTCTTCCTCTTTGTCATTTTTCTCATGGACTTCTAAAAACTTTAGGTTTGCACGGATTGAAGCAAGGTTTTCTACCCGTTCACAGGTCAGTTTCTTTCTTCATTTAGTATGACTATTACCAAACAGAGACCAGATTCTTTCACATGCAGCAGAAGATGCAGGAATCTTCAGTAAGCAAGATGCAAGAGGTATCAGAAGTTGTATGGTGCAGAGACCTTGCCACCATGTTGCAGGAGGGATATGTTTTGCAGAATCCCAGAATGCATTCCTGTCCAAATCCCTGAAGATGTTCTATGTTCTGCAACATTTGAAAGTTTTTTTTCCAACATCAAGTCCTAAATGAGCAGCTTGTTTTGTAATCCAATCAAATGCAGAAAATGTGTTCTCATCACTCACACCACTGCCTTTGAATCTTGGATCCAGTATATTTGCCGCAGCATGTATTGGATGGCATCAAAATTCTTCTCATTTTTTAATAAAATCTTCCACTTTACTTTCTTCAGCAATTGTAAATGGAGATGCACTTACAGTTTTTCAAAAACAGATGTTTTTATCATAGCCAGATGGTTAAGAATTTCTGATAAAAGTGCAGTATCTGGTTCAGATGCATGAATTGCTGAAAAAATTGTTAAAATCTGTAGGGAGTTTTGCAGCTAAACCCAAAACACCTCTTCATCAAGCACAGTGTTCCTTACGTTTCTCGGAATTTTAAGATCCTCATTTATTACTATTACTTGAAGAGCTTCTTTGTTTTTTAATAAACTTTTAAAGGAGATCACCACTCCACTGCAATATGTTTTATTACAGAGCTTCAGTATCACTTTTTTATTCTGTGCATTTTTTCTTCTTCTTGCTTCTTCCTATAGACTGCAGTGACAACATGAATAGCTTTTATATATTTGATAACTTCTTTAGCTCTTCTATAAAGCCTTTGAAGGGTATTCAGTTCAAATTCAGTTCAAGTCACTAAAAAGTAAGTTTAGTCCATGAGATGCACATCCTGTTGCAGTAATATGTGGATACTTGTTCATTATGATTTTCCATGCAGCTTTCATATTACTTGTATTGTCAATCAGCAAAGCAAATACTTCACCACTCTCAATTTTCTCTAAAACTGCATATATTTCATTGTTGATATACTCTGCAATATGTCTGCTCCCTCTAGTTTCAATGCTTCTATAAAGCATTTATATTGACTGTTTCGCTATGACTATCATTAAGTGTTGTACCTTACAATTCTTGACGAATGTATCTTTTCTTTTATGTATTCAGAGAGCATATGCACCAAGACAAATTCCTTGTGTGTCCAATCACACTTGGCCAATCAATTATTCTATTCTATTCTATTCTATTCTATTCTATTCTATTCTATTCTATTCTAGTCTAGTCTAGTCTAGTCTAGTCTAGTCTAGTCTAGTCTAGTCTAGTCTATTCTATTCTATAAGACTAGTTGAGGTGTTGTTATCACAAAGTTGATGATTCCTTCCCCATCCATCTGCATGACATACTGTTTCATTGATTTTTCTTTGTACAGATTCCATCATATATTCATATTCTGACTCCAAAAGAAGCTTGCTCATGAAACATCTGCTTGGCAAATGATATGATAGTTGTAATAATTTAAAAGTTCCCTGACAATATGCATTTTAAGTTTATTGACAATGCTGATCCAGAAGCACACTCTCTTGCAAGAGAATGATCAATTTTCTCTTGATTTTCAGGTGTCATTTTATCTACAAAAGAAGATATTGTGTATTTTTGTGAAGCAGTGGTTTGCAACACTTCCTTACTTGAAAATGCTGCTGGTGAAGAAACACTTGGTAATGTTCTAGAAGCAACTGAAGAACATATTTCACACTCCTTTTTTTAAATTTTTTTGCAAAAAAACAAAAAACAAAAAAACAAACCCAAAAACCATTTGGAAAAAAATGGAAAAAAACCCTGTTTTTCCCCCTATTTTTCCAGGTTTTTTTTTCCAAGCCTTCCCATCTCTAATTCCACAATTTCTTCAATAATAGTGTAACTCTTGTTCTGTGGTAAGTTGTACTGAAGTGAGTTGGTCATAGCAACTTGTCCCTCAGTGAGTTGACTGCAGCGGGTTGGCAAGTTGGTAGTGGCAAATTGGATGTGGTAAGTTGGCCATGTTAAGTTGTCCTAGACCTTATTTTCCTTCCCATAGAAGCAAGTATATGCTTTCAAGTACTTGGTAAATACTTTATTTGGAAAGAAGGGTGTTTGAACTGATTTGTAATAGTTTTAATAAATAAATGTTTAATAGAATAGAGTAGAATGGAATAGATAGAGTAGAGTAGAGTAGAGTAGAGTAGAGTAGAGTAGAGTAGAGTAGAGTAGAGTAGAGTAGAGTAGAATTCTTTATTGGCCAAGTATGATTGGACATACAAGGAACTTATCTTTGGTGCATATGCTCTCAGTGTACATAAAAAGAAAAAAAATCATTAATCAAGAATCATAAGATACAGCTGTTCAGTCGAAATCTATAAACCCTATAGTGTAAGATTTATTCCTGTATTTTAGATCTAATTTGGCAGTGCTTCACTTTCTGTGAAAGTTAGAAGAGACAATACTCTTGAAGGACAATCTTGCAACACTCAATGACCAAAAGCCTGTTCTTTTTTAATTTGCACAGCATGCATGCAAAAAGGGCCGGGGCTTCAATAATATCGCAGTAGTGCAGTGATTAGAGTGCAGGCTACCTCTGCTGACTGCTGACTGCCTGCAATTTGACAGATTGAATCTTACCAGGCTCAAGGTTGACTCAGCCTTCCATGGTTGGTAAACAAGGACCCAGATTGTTGGGGGCAATATACTGACTCTGTAAACTCCTTAGAGAGGGCTGTAAAGCACTATGAAGTGGTATATAAGTCTAAGTACTATTGCTATTGTTATCTCATTATGCCACTTTTAGGAAACCAGTGGTGCTTGTAGTACATGCCATCCTGTAGCATACCTGCACCATAGTACATGTTATGATGGACTAACCATGGGGGGAAGAATTCTGTTTTTATCCTTGTTTTTATGTATCCTTGTGACAATCATTATATACACAATAGGCAGTTGTTTAAGTCCTCTAAATAAATAAATAAATACATTTAAGATACAAAAAAATTGAAGTTGGATCTTGATCATTTTTAATAAAAGTATTATTTGTTCTGCTGCTTACAGAATTAGCATTAAAGGAAGAATTACATACATAATCTTGGAAAATGAATGGACAATTCTCCAATCCTGTTAGATAATTCCTTAAACTGTGGTCTCTATGATTTGTTTGAACTTCTTTTTTCCAAATTAACTAATTAAAGGACTGATATTTTACCAAATAAGACTGAAAGATTCATATACCTTTTGTTTTTCCATGTTTTGAAATACTCTCTTTTCTCATGTATTGTATGGATTCATCAGGTTGACTTGCTTTCACATCTTGATGTTCTTAGCTCAGTCATAGATAATGTTGCTGTACTGATATGGTGGGCAAGTAGTGAAAGTGGACATATGTAAAAGCAAAGATTCCCCAGGAAGCTCATCAATGAGAGAATAGTTATAAACATATCATCACATTCAGAGGGCTATATAACAGTCAAGAGTTATGACTTTTCCTTATGCTGCAATTTAGTGTTCAAATATTTTTTTCTACTCCTGACCTACTAGTCCTGATTTGAGGATGTTTATTTAAAGCATTTAGAGAGCCAATTGGTGATAGTGATTAAGGCATCAGGCTAGAAACTGGGAAACTGGGAGTTCTAGTCCCACCTTAAGAACAAAACTAGTTTGGTACCATTGGGCCAGTCATTCTCAGTCCTCCAACGAGACTACGGCAAGTCATCTCTGAAAAATCTTGCCAAGAAAATTGCACCAACTTGTCCAGGCAGTCAATTAAGTTACTTTCATCTCATAGGCTTTGTTTCTTGCTTCATTCCAATCTAAGGCTTCTTATAGAAAGTTTGGTGGTTGCTCATCAATTCCATGCATTCCTCTCTCTGACATTAGAACTACGACATCCATGAGAAAGAGAAACTCTATCTATTGCAACAAGTCCCTATGTGTATTGAGATTTCCAACTCAATTCCTATAAAAATATGGTTCAATATATAAAAAGTTCCAGCAAACTTAACATTTATAGAAGTTCACTTACTAACTTTAATTTGTTCTTGCAATCAGAGAAGTTTCAAAGGAATTAGAATATTTCCCGATAACATTTTAAGACAAATATATTTTTTTTAAAAAAATTCATAGAGCTTTTAAAGGAGTGCATGAGTTTTTATAAGAGAAAATTTTGTTTTTATTCCCCACCTGCTTCCCAATACTACTTTACTAGTTTTTATATATTCTCATTTAATCAGATGAAGAGAATTTGCTTCAAAAACTTTCAAATGAGAAGAGTGAAGATAAAATGAGATATATACAGGTACTTATTGAATATACATGTACTTATTGAAAAGAGCCTTAAGTGTTTACTATAAGTGATATAGTATTTATATAATCTACCCAAATATCTTCAACTTCCCTGGTTTTTCATGCTTCAATTAAGAAGAATTTTGCCATTAAAAAGCAATTGGAAAATGTTCTCTTCTCCTGAAGAGATTCAAAGTAATCTTCCACCCATTTTTTTTTTACAATTTTGTTAGAAAATTTGTGTTTAGTTCTATTTCCTATAATATAATGATGACATGTGGGTTTGTGTGTGTGTTTATTATTCATTTAAGCTCTTTATATAGTTCAACATTATTGTCTACTTCCATAGTCCATATAGATACTGGATTCTTCTGTAAAATCCATTTGTGCCCCTTTTCTTGCTTACATTTTCTTCCTCTCATCTATTAAAAATGCCATGGACAGCCAAGAAAACCAATGGAACATCAAATGAATCAATTCAGAAGTCTCACTTAAGGCACAAATAACCACACTCAAATTATCCCAGGTGGATGTACTTTTGGAAAGAAAGAAGATTATTAGCAAAGTGGATGGATTCAGTTATAGTTTTAATTAAGTACACAATTTGAAGAACTAGACATACCTAATTCCCATACCAAATAATCATACCCAATGCCCAAAAAGGAATTCAGTTGCAGGTTGATGTAGTTGAGCTTGGAACAATTATTTGGGATGTCTGAGGATTCCCCCCACCCCTTGTAAAGGGTGTTGAAGTGGAAGACCTCCAAGCTCATTTCCAACCCTATAAATCTATTATTTTATTTTCTAACATATTGTGAAGCATTTTTTTCAAAACAGATTTAAGTACATTTATTGGATAGCTAGAGATATTGTATACAGAAATGTAGATATAAACCTACATAGAGATAAGGATATAATATCTGCACAAAGAAAATATAAACTCTCTTTATCTCTATTCAAGCACTCTAATCAATGAGATCTGCCTTGCTTTTCAAAGAGAATTAATGGAGGCTACATTTTCCATCTTACAAAGCATGGAGGAACTTAAACTAAAGTTTCCTGCAGCTAAAACAGCTAAAACACCAAAGTGAAATAACATACTTTTGAACTAATAACATAAAGTACTAGTACATCTTATGGATTTTCCAGTGGAGTGAATGCATAGAATTGAATTACCCAATGGAAGTTTTAGGCAGCCCAAATAAACATGCTATTTACTTTCATTGTGCCATCTGTTTGTGAAATTGGTTTTTCTTTCTAAAAATAATACTTTAATATTAGAAAACCATTTGGAAATGAACAATAATGATAGATTCCTTGATGTAATGTCACACTTAAACATTTTCCACAAGGCAACTTTGATTTCTCTGTTCCTCATTGTATAAATAATTGGATTCATCAAAGGAGGAACAACAGAATATAATACAGTGATTACTGTGTCCATATTTGAAGGAAAGTCTGAAGTAGGCTTTAGATAGGCAACACTTCCAGTGCTGATAAACAAGGAGACAACAATGAGATGGGGAATGCAAGTTGAGAAAGCTTTGCTCTGTCCTTGAGAAGTAGGAATTCTAAACACAGATTTGAAAATCTGCACATATGAAACAATTATGAAACTGAAACAACCAAAGACGATGAATGCACTGAATAGAATAACTCCAACTTCAATCAGGTATGAATTATCACATGATACCTTCAGAAGCTGTGGGATTTCACAGAAGAACTGATTCACAACATTGGAACAAAAGGTGACTGCAAAAGTGCTACAAGTATGCAAGGCTGAATAAAGAAAACCAATTATCCATGCAATGGCTGCCAGCTGAAGGCAAGCTTTCCTGTCCATTATGCTTTCGTAATGCAGTGGGTCACAGATAGCAATGTATCTATCATATGCCATGCCTGTGAGAAGGAACAAATCTGAGATCAGGAAGAAGAATAAAGAAAATACTTGTGTGATGCACCCGTAGTATGAGATCTCTCTGCTGTTCAAGAATGCATTTATCATGGCTTTCGGAATAGTGACAGAAATAGAGCCAAGATCAACAACTGATAAATTCACTAAGAAAAAGTACATGGGTTTATGAAGTTGTTGGTGGAAAGACACTGCTAAAATGATGAGGGCATTTGCTATCAAAGCTGCTATATAGATCACTAAAAAGAGAGTGAAATATAGCATATTTTGCTCAAATTGGTCAGAAAAACCCAGGAGAAGAAAAGTAGAGAACTCACTTACATTAGGCATTTTTCTTGAGAATGATTCCTGTATTCCTGTGCAAAAAGTAAAAATAATTTCAACGGATCAGATAGTAATTATGAATAACAATAAAATTAATGGGTGTTGCAATATACATATAAAATACAACTGAAATATAGTTGTATCTTCCTTTTCTCCTACTTAAGATACAAAAAGATTTTAGGAATTAAGGATATGGACATGGGTATTCCATAAAGTCACAATGAATCAAGCTCAATCTGGATAATATATTGCTTTAACCGTTGGAATATTTTCAATTGTTTCATCAATTAACTTCTTCTCCCATGAGATCAAAGCACCCTCTTTAATTTAGTAGAAATTAACATTTCCTGAATAATTTGGGCACAAAGTTAATACACAAACATTTTCATTGTGCTATACCATGGATTATGCTTCCAAAATAAATATGTGAGAGATTGTTCAGAGAGAATAATTATGTGAAATAACAATAGCACTTAGACTTATATACCACTTCACAGTGCTTTATAGCCCTCTCTAAGTGGTTTATAGAGTCATCACATTGCCTCCAACAATCTGGGTCTACATTTTACCAACCTTGGAAGGATGGAAGCTTGAGTCAACCTTGAGCTGTTCAGAATCGAACTCCTGGAGTGAGCAATGAATTAGCCTGCAGTACTGCATTCTAACCACTGTGCCACTATGGCTTTTATAGAATATAGAGAAGAAATTACTTCAATTCCACATTTTAGATTAGCTGCATGGTGCCTTCAATAATGGAAGACTTATGCTTTCTGAATATGATTTGAGTGATATCAGAATCATTATGTGTCCTTTGAAACTGCAGTTTATACATCTTTCTAAAAATACCACAGGGCCCAGGATCAATTAATCAGTTCCCGAGAGTATTCAGTAGCATTAGGAGTCTGAAATATATTTCAAACAAAAATATGAAGTGCAAGAATATGCCTACAGATGTCCTGTGCTTTTAAAGCTTTGGGAAATAATATGTGTGGCTTCCTTTGAAAAGTATATGTCTTTAAATACAGGATGACCACCACAGGAAAAGAGGAATGTACAAAATGATGATTTTTGACTTTGAAATGGCAAGCCAATCTGAGTGATCAAAACTCTGCTTCTTTTTAACAAACATTACATTCACATAGAAAGGAGTGGAACTTCAATCACTGGTCATGCCTGACATATTTCAAACTAAGTATATCATCAACAGACATAAGACAGACATAACATAGATAGATAGGAATATATTTAAAATCCATGATATGCCATCTTTGATAATGATAATTAGATATTTATTTGAGAGGTTCCTAGATGGAGAGAAATCCTAAAAAATTGATATGAAATATATTGAACAATTCTCTATATAAATTAAAGAGGGAATTCGGTGTTCCTTAATATTTTTTGAAAATATTTTATTGAAAAATTTTATTACAATAGTAAAAGCAAATAAAAATATTTTCAGAAGTGACATCTGCTCTTTATAACAACAAATATGATCAAATTTATCACTCTTCACCCCATAACAAATATCTGTTCTTCCATTATCCCATCCTCTTTCTTCCTTTGTCATTCTCTCTCTCTTTTCATACAGGAGCCACCTTGTAAGAAATGCTGTCTAAGCGGTTTACAGAGTCAGCATACTGCCCCCAACAATCTGGGTCCTCGTTTTATCAACCTCAGAAGGATGGAAGGCTGAGTCAACCTTGAGCTGGTGAGATTTGAACTGCCAAAGTGAAGCTAGCAGGCAGCTGAAGTAGCCTGCAGTGCTGCACTCTAACCACTGTGCCACCTCGACCAGGGGTGAAATGTAAAATTTGTTACTACCGGTTCTGTGGGCATGGCTTGGTGGGGGGAGTTATATGACTGGGTGGGTGTGGCCAACTTTTTTTTTTATTTTAACTTTTCAAAGCATTTTTTCTGCAAATGCAAAAAAATGCTTTGAAAAGCCTCTGCCAATCAGGAACACAGCTGGGATCAGAGAGCCTTTTCAAAGCTGGGATCAGAGAGCCTTTTCAAAGCATTTTTTTAATAACCTCTTCCACTGAAGAGGATGCAGAAAAAAATTGCTTTAAAAGTCTCTCTGATGATCCCAGCTGAGTTGCCTGATCATTTTAAAAAATGCTTTGAAAAGTTTCTCTGACAGTCAGGCAACTGAGCTGGGATCGTCAGAGAGACTTTTAAAGCATTTTTTCCTGCAACCTCTTCAGCGGAAGAGGAGGTTGAAAAGCTCTGACGATCCCAGCTGTGTTGCCTGATCGTCAGAGCCTTTTCAAAGCATTTTTTAACCACCTCTTCCCCAGAAGAGGTTGCAGAAAAAAATGCTTTGAAAAGCCTCTGAGATCCCAGCTGAACCGTGTGATCATCAGAAGCTTTTTTTTTTATCTTTTAAAAGCATTTTTTTGGTGGAAGAAGTTGTAGAAAAAGTGCTTTTAAAAGTAAAAAAAAAAAGCCTCTGATGATCGTACAGCATAGCTGGGCATGATGGGGGTGGGCAGGGATTTTTGCTACTGGTTCTCCAAACCACCCACCACTATCACTACCGGATCGGGTGATCCGGTCCGAACCGGGAGCATTTCACCCCTGACCTCGTCTCTTGTATAATATAAGGTAATTCAGCTACAGGTTAAGATGTTAAACTTCTTTAATGGCTGAAGGGGATCTCAAAATCTTCTATTATCCTCAACTAATTAAAAGTTTCCATTTTTTTCATTGTTTCTACTTTTCCCTCTTGCTGTTTAACTGTAGGAAAAATAAGAAATCTAAATTGTGTATCTCTAAATGTACTCAGCCGGTGTAATTGCTTGCATCTGATTCTAAAAATTGCTTCAGAGAATGAACAAGAGAATGAACACAATATCGTCTGAAACTTCTTGAAACAGTTGTGACATTCTTCAGATGCAGGTGAAGATTGTAGAGGACAGATATGCAAGCCCAGAAAAAGATACAACTGTTTTTAAACAGAAGAAGATAAATATAATGGTTGATTGGGATGGTCTGAGGTTTCCTCCTCTATGCAGGGCATTGAGCTGGAACACATCCAATGTCATTTCCAATTCTACAAACCTTTGATTATGTTTTTTTCTTAATATATTTTTTTCAAAATACATTCATGTATACTTACAAAAGAGGGTGAGAACCAGTTTGAAAGGGTTTTGACTCATTCCTTTTTGCCACACAAAAATATGAACAGGAGATTGATGGATTAGAAAGCAATATCCACATAAATTGGGTAAATGTTGAGTTTATTAAGCAAAGGAGAACAATGCATAATGATAAGAATTATCCACAAATGATGCAGGAAAAAAAGACAGCAATATTCAATAGAGGAGTATAAACATACAAGAAAATTTCATATCCCTTTAGCTGAAAGCCCCTCAGCCTCATCAAAGGAAGATTCTGATGTTGCCTAGGTAATTCCATTAATCATATGACATCTTTCTGAAGTACACTTATTCTAAGCAGAAAATAATATAGATAACCACAAATCTAAATATGGTGTTTGATATGCCTTATCAGTACCTTTGATGAAATTCAAACATTCTCAAGCACATTTCATCCTAATATACATCTATTTACACTTGTTCGTTCAGGTGTTGGACCAGGGAGCATATCTCAGCTCTTCCAATTTGTATGAAGTTGTGAGATTTCTGAAAACTTATATGATATTTTATTGGAATTATGCATCATCCTAATTATACTTCTTGCCTTTGCAATTTCTTGTGATTATCAAATCACAATTATCTGAGGTAGTGCCAGATTATCCATCCTGCCCACATTGCCAGGTATCTAATATTTCCAAATAACTTCTAAGGAAAAGAGATAGTACTCCTGAGATAAAGTATGTAAAAACCAGTTTGATGTGATGCTTAAAGCTTCAGGCTAGGAACAGGGAACCTGTGAGTTCTAATCCACCCTATGCAATGGCAAACCCCTTTGAAAATAGCTTGCCAAGAGAAATGCATGGACTTGTGCAAGAAGACACCAGGAGTTAAGACTGACTCAAAGGTGCAAAATATCAAAATGTACGTGCAAATGACCATTTAAGGATAGGAGAATGTAGAGTCCTGTGTACTTCTGGAAAAACTAAAGCTTTAACTAGTTATGTTATGTGCAAGCATTAAAGGGGAAGCCAATTTACTTAGGAAAGCACTGGGAAAAATAGAGCATATCATTTAAACTTTCCTTCTGTTGCAGTTTTTTTTTTTTTCATAACATTGCACCTTGATCTTTACTTCATTAAATCAGGATTTGTGAGTTTGTGCATGCCAGAGATTGCCAGACATCTACATTTAACATCTATAAAGTGCATTAATAATAATTACAGATGCAGGATTTTTGATGAGCAACTACTGGAATTCAATTCTTCTAGATGAAGAGGTTGAATCTGCCTCCATAGAAGCTATGTCTCCCTTTCCAATTTACTGCTTTAGTCAAAGAAGTGACTAATGACAGGAAAATATAATTTTCTGTTGAATAGACTATAAATAGCACTTAAAGAATTTTTTAGAACCTCAAGAGTTTAGAAAGGACAAATTTGATATTCTTATTCCTCATGCTATAGATGATTGGGTTGAACAGGGGTGGAAGAAGGGAATATAGAACAGTCAACCCAAAATCTAAGTACGATGGAGTGTTAGTGGGAGGCTTCAAATAAGCAAAAAATCCAGTTAATAAAAACATAAACACTACTATAAGATGAGGAATACAGGTTGATAAGGCTTTTTGCCTCCCTTGTTCAGAAGGAATTTTTAGCACTGCCTTGAAAATCATGGCATAAGATATGATAATAAAAATAAAACAACCTATTCCTACAATGACACTTACCACAATAACTCCAATCTCAATTAGATTGAAACTAGAGCAGGATAGTTTTAACAATTGTGGAATTTCACAGAAAAATTGGTTGACAACATTAGAACAAAAAAGGATTGAAAAAGTGCCAGTAGTATGCAATGTTCCATAGAGAAGACTTATAATCCACACTAAAATTATTATTTCAATGCAGGTTTTCCAATTCATCACCATCTCATAGTGCAGTGGATTGCAAATGGCAACATACCGATCATATGCCATGACTGTCAGGAGGGATAAATCAGAAGCTGCGAATGAGACAAAGAGAAAGACTTGAACTACACATCCTAAGTAAGAGATGTGTCTGGTGTCCATGAGGGAATTCACTATGGATTTCGGAACAATAATAGAAACTGAGCCCAGATCCTGCATAGCCAAATTCATCAGAAACCAGTACATGGGGTTATGCAGTCTATTATCTATAGCTACTGCAGTGATGATGAGAAGATTTGCTGTTATAGTTGACAAATATAACACAAAGAATAAAAAGAAATGTAAAATCTGCAAATGCCGATTTTTTGAGAATTCCAGGAGCAAAAAGTAAGGCACTGTGGTTGTATTATCCATTAGTTTATGACTTAATTTAATTTAACTCAATTTAATTTATAAACAGAGGTTGGGGATGTAGCTAGTTAAAAACAGTGAGCATATATAACTTGATACAGTCTGAGACCAGAATGGAAAAATAGTGGGAAAACATTGAAAGAATGAAAACACAGTACCGAAAATGGATGCAATACATTTTGTGTCTAATTACAGCACTATTTATATATTTCAAATTATCCTTGACTAAACACCATACCATAAATCACAATGTTGTTCTTCTTTTTTTTCATTTCTTTTCCTGGTTGTATATATTAAAATGTTTGCCTAGGACTTGAAAGATCTTTTCAAGTCATTTTAACTGGAAGTTCCCTGGAGTTGTTGGACCAGTAAGTGTCTCTTATCACTCTTAAAGAATTGTTACAATAATGGAAAACAGAACTGAAGACAGAAATCCAATATAGAGAGAGCACCTTAAGGAAAGGCTGGATGCAAACCTAGTAGGGAAACAATAGAATTAGTTGTTATGTCTTTTACTTTGAAAAAATTGAAGAAATGGACTTTCAATTGGCTGAATTTGTATAGCACACATAATGAAAACAATTGACACACACACATACACATATACAGAGGGAGAGAGGGAAAAAGAGAGGGGGAAGGAAAGGGAGAGGGAGAGGGAGGGTGGGAGGGAGAGAGAGGGGAGGAAGAGAGAGAGGGGGGGAGAGGGAGAGGGAGAGAGAGAGATTTTAATGGTCAGTCTGGGAATGTTGTCATTGACAAAAATATCTTAATGATTCAAACCAGTGTTTTCAACTGGGGTATTCTAGGAGTTCAAATCCACCTACTTTAACATTGCCAGGGTTGAGAACCAGTTATATCTATATGATAATACCGCTAAACACATTAATGGTGCATTATAATTTTACAAGACAAAACATTATAATTCACACTGGCATTGACCAGGTGGTCCTTAAAATTACAGTACATGAGGAGGAAAGCATATTCATCTTAAGAGAAATGACAGCTAAAGAGGACATATTCATATTCTAATCAAAATTCTCCAGTTAACATTTCCTTATCTTAAACCTTTGCAAAGGTTTCAAAAGTAAGATCAGTTTGATATGGGAACCAATTGCCAACAATGGAGCTGATTTATCTTCACGGAATGTTTTCAAGCAGTGACCATCTGTCAAATATACTCTACTTTGGGTTCTCCATTGGATTTAATATCCTAAATAAATTCTTCCAAATCTATGATACCATACTATAGTTCTGTGAATCTTGGTTGCCAAAATTCATATTTTTCTTATACTGAATTACTTTTAGTTTATTTTTCATTGTTTTCTAGTTTTAATGAAAGTTGGACAATAACCGATTTTGATCTATATGTTAGCTAAACTACTACCACCTTTAAACTTTCCAAATTAATAAGGAATTTTTTATTATTTTTATTATTTTATTTATTTATTATTATTAATAATAATAATGCATATTTTCTAAATATGAAATGAAATAAGGTAATATCTTATCAATATAAGATCAGCATCTTTTCAATAGTACAGTGTTAACCAATATTACAACATTTATACACTTTTAATCCAAAATGTACAAATGAAACTAAAAATGACTTTGATTATGCTAATTTGCTTACTAGTGATCAATTTCACTCTGAGTTCACAACTGAGTTCACTAAATCCATTTTATTTCAATGTTGAAAATAGGTTTCTAAATTTCTGCAAACTATCTCTGTCATTAATCATTAGTATCAGCATGTTTGAAAAATATTTTCTTGCCTAATACATACTCCATTTATTATTTAGGATACAATAACCGGACTTTTTTTTTATATTCATAATACTTTTAATTTAACTTTTAGGTCTAAAACGACTAAATGACTAAAAATAGATCTCTCCTTTTTGTCTTCATTCATATAACTTATTCTGTGATAAAAGAATAGTAAGTTATACAGATCATTTCTCAGTGTAGAAATTATAGTACCTAAGCTACGTACAATAATTTAATGTAGATTTAAATAAATGCCAATAAATCTCAGTAAGACAGGAATTGCTTTTTCTGTAAAATGGCAAATATACTTTCCATGCTATACTTACTAGTTTTCTTCATAGAATTCTTGTGCCTTTTGATGTATTCTTTTTAGATTGTTAAACATTGGTTCTTCAATAGATGCAATCAGACTATTGCTCAGATCTATCTTCAGGGGAAAAGATTGATTTTATATTCAGCAATCTTATTAATCTTTTTTTGTTTCCCTCAAGAGGCAATTAAATAAAATATGCAATCAAACTAGATAATTTCTTTTAAAAAAATCAACCTGAGTTCTTATGGATGTAGTTAGGCCTTTAACAGCTGCTGTATTTGAGAATATTTTAATATCAGTTAACCCACTGATTATCTAATCATCTTCATTTTACCAATAGTTCACCAAACCTCACTTTCCAATGGAGAATTCAAACCTAGATTAAATCAGAAAACCTGCCAGAAATATAACCTGGAAGAGTTTCATTCATTTGGAATTTTATTTTTGCTTTAGCTTTCTAAAGTATTGATTGTTGAAAGTAAGTTAAAAGTGCAAAAAGTAAAGAAGGAAGAAAAATAATTATTTCAAATTTTCTTTGGTACATGTATCAAACATTCTAAAATTAACAATAGTTTACATTATTTCTATAATCCCCAAATAATTAGGAATTCGAGATAGAAATAATTAGAGATTGGACTGCTATTTTTCAGAATTGGTGTAGAGTCTCCTGCTTGAGTGGGAGGAGGGGGTTTGGACTACATGACCTATAAAGTCCCTTCCAACTCTCTTAATCAGTTAATTTAATCAGTTAATTATCAAATCCAAAAACCAAAATTTCATAATTTTTTTTCAGTTTTTTGGAAATTGACATCATATTCAATTGGACAACAATTTCAGTTGGATGTTTCTGAGAAGATAAATTGATTTTGGAGAATGGATTTACCATATTCAACCAGATTGATAGGAGATATTATTAAGAAGCAAATGAAGATATTTGATCTGGGATGAATCAGAGTTAATTTGGGATAGATAAGAAGCTGTGGTGAATTGGTAACAGATGGTTTTGAAACTTGAATTTTGTTTTATCTGTTAACCATTCTGTTATTAATATAATAAATTAATATAATATTAATATAAATTATTAAGATAATAAGTTGCAAATAGAGTTAGAAGTTAAGAAATGCTGCAGCTGCTTTGCAAGGGGAGGGGGAACTAATATTGTTATAATATATTTATCAGTATTCAACTGGGGAGAATAATGTATGTATATGTGTTTGTGTTTTTTAATGAACATTTTTAATGTTCTGTTTATTTTTTCTTTCTGTTTTTGTAAAAAAAATTCCTTTTTTTTCTTTTTTGAATTTTTGAATAAAAATAAAAATGTTGCATGGGAAACTGCACTCAGAAGTGGGACTTCTGTGGAACAAATGAAAAACTGACAAAATGAAAAGTCGGCATGTAACCCTATACTCTATAATTCCTCTTTGGACAAGAAGTGGGGTTGAGATCATCCTGGCAGTTGTTCATCATGAATAATTTTTATTGTCATAAATCGTAATATTTAATAAAAGTACTATAAAAGACAAACTGCTCCTCAAAAGACCTTTTGCATTATAAAGTTCTTCAAGCACCTTAGATGGGACAGAATTTATAATATGTAATATTTTCTAATTGATTTGAATGTGGAGCCTTAATATTGGTGGGTAAGATATCAAGTAAAGTGAATATAAAAGAAAATGCCAAATGATTAGAATTAATAAAATTTTGTAAATAAATTCTAATATTTATATAATTGGATTGATCCTAACTCAGTCATCCATGGTAAACTCTAATAGAAGCAAGGAAGGAATTCCATAGAATTGACTTACAAAATGAGCTTTTATGGGGCAGATCTTGTATTCCTTTTCTCCCTCCCTGTCTCTTGGAATGATCATGCATGATATAGAGAAAAAGAAAGAAATTACCTTTCAATGCCATACCTTAATTTATAACCATAATGATTTCAATAAGACACTAGAAAGTTCATGTTTCTAAGTATGAGCTAGATTACACATAATAATTATGTATTTCACTGAAACTGCACTTTATAGATCTGTCTGCATACACCACAAGCCAAGCATTCTTGAACAAATTCCCAACAGTAGTCAGTAGCATTAGTACTCTGAAATAATCTCTAATAATAATAAAAAAAAGCACTGCCAGATGACTTCTGTTTTTATAACTCTGACAGACAATATATTGGGCTTCCCTTGAAATGTCTATGTCCTTACATACAAGATGACCTGTTTCTAAGAAAAGGAGCATCTTAAATTATAACCTTTGGCTTTGAAATGGCAAGTCATACTGGGTGATCAAACACTTGCTCCTTTTAAATAGATAATTTATTCAGATAAAAATATGGTGGAGCTTCATTTCTGTTCATGTCTATTATGTTTCAAACTATATTATCCCCACATAAAATAGATATACAGATACATAGACAGTTATTTATTCAAAACAAATGTTACAATACATGTATTGCAGTCTTATTTCTGATGACCATTAGATACTTATTCAATAGGTTCTTAGTTAGGAGCAAATCCCTAAAATATTAATGTGAAAATATTCTATCCTAATAGCTTATGATTGATACAATTTGGTCATTTATTGTATTGCAACCAATTACTGCTTTTGCTATATCCTTTACTAAAACAAATTAGATATACCGTCTTTGTTTTCTCAAAAAAGGGAAGAAAAGGCAAAGTGATGAACAAAGACTATGGCAAAATGAAGAGCTGGCAAGTAGATCTGCTTTTTATAATTCCTTTCTGGACAAGGAGTGAACTGAAGATCATACACTTGCTCTTTGTGAGCAAATGTTATTCTTGTAAATTATAATATTTAAGACTAGTACTATTTTAAAAAAAGAAATGCACTCAAAAGAGCTTTTGCATTAACACATTTCTCAAACATCTTAAATGGAACATAATTTATGATATTAAATTATGTCCTCTATCTAATTTGAATGGGAAGCCTGAATATTGGTGGGTAAGATATCAAATAAAGTTAACATTAAAGAAGAGACCAAGGTAATTACAATTAATAACACTTGATAAATCAATCCCTAATACATTGAGAAGATGTTAGTCAAGTTGGCTATAGTAAATCCCAATAGCGATGAGAAAGGAATTCTCATAGAATTGAGAATTCACAAAATGAATTTTTATATTCTCCTTTTCCTTTCTCTACCCATTGGAAAACTCATCCTGATCAGAGGTAAATTAATCAACAGGAAGATGAACAATTTTCATCTTTAGACTCTGTAATTATACCACAGGGGAAAAAAGAATGCTGTCAAACAATAGAGAAATACATAAATTAAAGCATCATTGTTTTACATTGCTCTGCTGGAAATGTACATTAGATTAATTTCCTTAACAAAACAGAACTCCAGAAATTAATCTCAGGGTCATCTATCATGCTCAAGAATGCAGAAGATTCCATTTTTTCCCCACTGATTCCATTTCTCTCTCTTGCTTCTTGTTGTGCTTGAAGATGCTTTCTTCAGAGTTCTTGGCTTACCATTTGACCAAGTACATACAAACTCTTTCTCAAATCATACCAATTTCATAAGAGTTGAAGCTGTGGTACATCCAAGATCAGTTCTGATATGAATATTAAGGGAACTAGCTAAAGAAAGGAATGCAGGAGTGATCTAAGGAATTGGTGACACTGGTTCCAAATGAGCTTAGAAAACTATAATACACATTTTAATGTAAAAGCTGGAGCCATTAAGGGCAGCTATGAGCAATTTCTGCTATGTTCTATTAAACCATTTTTCATGCTATAAAATGCATTACAGCCTTCAGCTGCTTCTCCAGCTTCGTATCAGATTCTAAGGTATTACTGGGGGTCATCAAGATCCTGACATCACACTTCAACCAATGGGTGACATTGATACTACTGTAGTTTCACTTAGCTGTCAAGTTCATGGGGGGAAAAGAAATAAGCCCTATGACAGCCTACACTGGAGCAAGCATGGCTTCAAATACTGTTTTCCCTTGACTACTCTCCTAAAAAGGTGTTCTTAAGATTTAATTCCTGCAAATGCTCCACAGGAGAGTTGACAGCATCAAATGCAGGTAATCTCTCAAATGAAATGAATATAAAGGAAAGTGGAAGGTTTGTAATTTCATGCTTGGCAAAAACATATTCTGAAAAACAGGGCAGAAACAGGTTTAAATAGGCTTTTTATTTTGAAAATGGTTAAAACAGATAATTTTATTCTGATTTGCATCATTTCCTGCCATACAAACCTTTCTATTGAAACTGCACATTCTGGTTTATCACTTTCCCAAATGATTACATGTCTGTAAACATTTGTACCTTTTATATTTTTCTACTCATTCTTTAAGTTGATTCTGAATTACCAAACCTCCAGAAATATATTAGTCAAAACAACATTGTTTTATATTATACCACAAGAAATGTGCATTAGATCAATATTTTATCAATATTTAGAAATCCTGAAATCCTATTACAGAGAGGCAGTTCATTTGCACTAGGCTGAAGGGAATCACAGGATCTATCATTCTCAACTATCCAAACTTTCCATTTATTTTTCATTGTTTCCAGTTTTATTTCTTGTTGCTTCTGTGTTATGTTTGCAGGTGCCATCTTCAGAATACTTATAATAACACTGCACTAACTACATGTAATCACTTTCTCAAATCATACCTATTACATCAGAGTAGTGGATTTTGATTGAAAGGAAGCATAAATTAAACAGATAGAGGTATGTACAAACATAGATATAGAATTTCATGAAGGTTAGGATATCATGCAAATAGAATGCAATCTGGTTAAGTATTGCATTTCAAGCACTGGAATCAGAATAGCAGAATAACACTGTTGGAAGGTGCCATGGAAGTCAATCAGATCAATCAGAATAGAGCTGGAAGGGATGTTGGAGGTCTTCTAGTCCAGCCCCCCCCCCTCAAGCAGGAGATCCTATACCATTTCAGACAAGTGACTGTCCAGTTTCTTCTTAAAAACCTCAAGTGATGAAGCACCCACAACATCTGAAGGCAAGCTGTTCCACTGGTTAATTGTCCTCACAGGAAGTTCCTCCTTAATTCCAGATTGCTACTCTCCTTGATTAGTTCAATCCCATGCCCAATCAGGAGACCCTATACCATTTCAGACAAATGGCAGTCCAGTGTCTTCTTAAAAACCTCCAGTGATGGAGCGCTCACAACTTTTGAAGGCAAGCTGTTCCACTGGTTTTTCTCACGATTAGGAAGTTTCTCCTTGGTTCAAAATTGTTCCTCTCCTTGATTAGTTTGAAAATTCCCTTGTCTTTCAAGGAGAATCCATAAAGGCTACATATCCCAGCTTGCAAAGCATGGAGGAAAAAAATGAGCTATATCAAGCAGCCACATAATCTAATGGGAATTCTGCACATGAAGCTAAAAAAAACTAAAATTGTGAAATAAATGATATAATTTTGAACCAGTACCATAAATCACTTCTTCACATTATGAATTTTTCAGTTAAGTGAATGTACTAAATTACTTTACACTATGATTGATTCCTGGATGTAATAGTAGATTTCAACATACTACACAATCCAACTTGGATCTCCCTGTTCCTCATAGTATAAACAATGGGATTAATCAAAGAAGGAACTACAGAGTACAATACAGTGATTACAATTTCTACATTTGAAGGGGAGACAGAAGGAGGTTTTAGTAAATTAACACTTGCGGTGCTGACAAACAAAGAGACGACAATAAGATGTGGAATGCAAGTTGAAAAGGCCTTATTTTGTCTTTGAAAAGTAGCAATTTTAAAAACAGACTTGAAAATCTTAACATATGAAACAATTATGAAACTAAAGCAAGGACAGGCAATACCAACTATACTGAATAGAATAAATCCAACTTCAATGAGATATGAATCGTCACAGGATATTTTCAGAAGTTGTGAGACATCACAGAAGAAATCATTGAGAACATTGGAACAAAAGCTGATTGCAAAGG
This sequence comes from Pantherophis guttatus, assembly GCF_059756535.1. Classification (NCBI taxonomy): domain Eukaryota; kingdom Metazoa; phylum Chordata; class Lepidosauria; order Squamata; family Colubridae; genus Pantherophis; species Pantherophis guttatus. The sequence goes on along the minus strand of NC_142066.1, from coordinate 36,870,007 downwards.
TACCACAAGTGTGCAATGTTGAATAAAGAAGAGCACTTATCCATGCCATGGCTGCCAGCTGAAGGCATGTCTTCCTGCCCATTATGGTTTCATAATGCAGTGGGTCACAGATAGCGACATATCTATCATATGCCATGCCTGTGAGAAGGAAGAAATCTGACATTCCAAAGAACAATAAGGAAAATACTTGTGTGATGCACCCAGAGTAAGAGATCTCTCTGCTGTTCAGGACAGCATTTATCATGGCTTTGGGCATAGTCACAGAAATAGAGCCAAGGTCAGTAACAGATAAATTAATTAAGAAAAAGTACATGGGAGTATGGAGTGAATGGTGGAGGGACACTACTAATATGATGAGAACATTTGCTATTAAGGATGTTATGTAGATCACTAAATACAAAATGAAGTATAGCATATTTTTATCTACTTGATCAGAAAAACCCAACAGAATAAAAGTAGAGATGTCACTTGCATTAAGCATTTTTTTTTCTTGAGTATATTTATTGCATTGCTGTGGAAAGCGTAAAAATAATTTCAACTGATCAAGTAGTAATTATGAACAGCACTAATATTAGTGAAAATTGCAGTAAAAAAATCTGAAAAATAGATGGATATTCCTTTTCTCATACCTAAGACATAAAACAAAAATATAGTTTAGAATTTTCAGATGTGTATAGGGCTTTTGTATGAAATTACCAGCAATCAATCTCAGTTTGGAGAATATATTGTATTACCATCTTAAAATTATAACGATAGTTTCCATCAGTGGTTTAATCATAATTAAAGCAAATCTCTGTTGCAAAATACATTATAATGTACTGCAAAATTTCCCCTTCTTTCAATTAAGTAGGATTTAACGGCATGTTTTTTAAATGTGGGATCAATTTAAATACAAAAATGCTTCCATTATACTAGCTTTTATCCATATTTCAAAAAAAGAATTAATATCAGGAACGATAGGAGTGATGGCACAGAGAGAATTATTATTGAAAATACAGAGAAAAAGAGAGAAATTACCTTTCAAAGACATACCTCAGTTCATATCAATGATGACTTCAATAAAACACTAGAAAAATCAAGTTTTCTCAGTATGAGCTGGTTTATACAGAGAAATTGTGCATCTTAATGAAATTGTGCTTTATAAATCTGACTGCATATACCACAGAGACAAGTATTGTTGATTAAATTCCCAAGAGTAATCAGTAGCATTAGTACTATGAAATTGATCTCTTAATTAAAAATGAACTGCCAGAAGACTTGTATTTTTATAACTCTAATAAACAATATATTCAGCTTCCTTTGAAAAGTATATGTCAAGTTGACCCCTTTCTAAGAAAAGGAGCATCTGAAGTGATAACCTTTGGCTTTGAAATGGCAGGTCAGACTGGGTGATCAAACCCCTTCCTCATTTAAGCAGACAATTTATTCAGATAAAAACATGGTGAAGCTTTATCCTTATTCATGTCTATTATTCTTCAAGTTATAATATCCTCAAGCAAAAGACAGGGTACAGATGCACAAATAGTCATTTATTCAAAACAAATGGTACAATGTGTGTGTGTGTGTGTATGTATATGTATATATATATATATATATATATATATATATATATATATATATATATATATATATATATATATATAGCAGTCTTAATTCTGATGATCATTATATAGTTATTGGATAAGTTATTGGTTGGGAGAAAACCCCTAAAATATTAATGTGAAAAATATTGAACAACTTCTATTTTAATAACTTAATAACTTCTTATTGATACTATTTGGTCATTTATTGTATTGTAGCCATTTACTCTTTTTGTTATACCCTTTTTAACTAAAAACAAAAAAGCAAAACCTCCTTCTTTCTTGTCTTTTCCAGGGAAGAAAAGGCAAAGTAATGGAGGCAAAGATTTGGGCAAAATGAAGAGTTGGCAAGCAGATCTACTATTCATAATTCCTCTCTGGACAAGGCTTATGATCATCCACATGTGTGCCAGGCAGTAGTTCTTCATGAGCAAATGTTATTGTTGTAAATTATAATATTTAAAATCAGTTCTAGAGAAAAGGAAATGTAATCAAAAAGCTTTTTGCATTGCAAAGTTTCTCAAGCGTCTTAAGTGAAATAGAAATTATTATATCAAATGTCCTCTGTCTGATTTGAATGTGAAACCTGAATATTGATGGGTAAAATATCAAATAAATAAGACATCAACATAATTATAATTAATAAAAGTTTATAAATTAAACCTTATTACATTTGAAGAAATGTTACTCAAGTTGGCCATGGTAAATCCCATAGCAATGAGAAAGGAATTCTATAGAATTGACTCACAAAATAGATTTTTATATAAAAAAAGGAGAATATTTGTAGCTCAGGGTTGAAATATGGATCCTTGGTGCTCTTTGAGCTTGCTTGTTTTCTTGCAGACATTTCATTATCCAAATTAGATAACATCATCAGTGCTAGTCAGGAATGTGATTTGCTTGACAGTTTATATTCTGGTGGCTTGCCCTGTAAGTGTTGGTGGATTCTTAGAGAAGCTTTGGTTGAGCTGTTTACTATTGACTCTTTGGCAACTTCACCTTTTCCTTCTGATCTCCACAAAGTCATTCAGCCAATTTTCATGTGTATTGCAGAGTAGAACTCACATACTCATTTTGATTAACCCTGTCACTTATCCACCAATTGTGCTTATTGCAGAAGTAGAACTCACCATGCCTTTTGAAAGAACACAAGTCTATTGGTTATACGCCCAAAGCTACTCAGTCAGTTATCATTTATATTGCAGGATTAAAGCTCACCTGATCCTGGATATCTTCCCAAAGTGACTCAAATACCTATAGTGCTTATTGCAGAACTCACAATGCCTATTGCAGAAACAGAAGTAACATCTCTTGGTTATTGGCCTAAATTAACTCAGATGGTTACTTTATTTGAAGAGTAGAACTCACATTCTCTTGATTAAAGTAATCACTTTTCCACCAGTCATGCTCATAGTGTTGTAGAAATTGTCATGCCTATGGCAGGAAGAGAAATAATCTGTTGGTTATTGGCCAAAAGTCAGTCAGCCAACTATCATCCTTACTGCAGGAGTAAAACTCACCTTTTCCTTGTGATTTGCAGAAAGTCATTCAGAGAGGTTTCATGAATATTGTAGAGTAGAACTCACTTTTTCCTTCTGGTTTATCCAAAGTCATTCAGCCATCTTTTGTAAGTATCGTAGACTAGAACTCACCTTTTCCTTATGATATGCCCATAGCCATTCATCCAGCGTTTGTGCATATTATACAGAATTTGAATTTCTTGTTGATTTCCTTAATATTACTTATCAGCCCAAAGTCACTTAACCAACTAGGAGCAAAACTCAACTTTTCCTTATTATCTGACCAAAGTCATTCAGCCATAGATCATGCATATTGTAGAGTAGAACTCACCTTCTCCTGTTGATTGACCCAGTAACTTATCCAGCAGTCATGCTTACTGAAGTCAAAAAAATCACCATGCCTAAAGCAGACATATAATTTATCATCTCTTGATTATTGGGCCAAAGTCACTCTTACACAAGTCATACCTACTGCAGGTATGCAATACCTCATGCCTATTGCAGGAAGAAAAATAGCAGTATCTTGGTTATTCTCCCAAAATCTATCAACCTTACTATAGAAGTAAAACTCACCTTTGCCTTCTGATCTGCACAAAGTCATTGAAAGAGCTTTCATGAGTATTGTAGATTAAAACTCCCCTTCTCCTGTTGATTTACTCAGAAACTTATGCACCAGTCATGCTTATAGCAGGAGTAGAAATCACCATGCCTATTTCATGAATAGAAGTCACCATCTCTTGGTTATTGCCCAGATCACTCAGCTGGTTATGCTGAGTATAGCAAGAGTAGGACTTATCTTTCCTCTTATTGATTAACCTAGTCACTTAGCCACAAGTCATGCTTAGTACAGCTATGCAACATCTCATGCCTATTGCAGGAAGAGAAATAACAATATCTTGGTTATTGTCCCAAAGTCTCTCAACCAAATGTCATCTGTACTGCAGGAGTAAAACTCGCCTTTTCCTATTGATCTGCACAAACTGATTTAGCCAGCTTCTGAGCGTTATTATGAGGATTGCAACAGTAGAACTTACCTTCTCTTATTGATTAGCCCAGTCACTTTTCCACCAGTCATACTTACAGCAAGTGTAGAACTCATCATGTCTATGGCAGGAATAGAAATAACAATCTGTTGGTTATTGACCCAAAGTCACTTAACTAAATACCATGTGTACAGCAGCAGTAAAACTGACCTTTTTCTTCTGATATGCACAAAGTATTTCAGGCAGCTTTTGTGAATATTGTAGAGTAGAACTCAACTTCCCCTGTTGATTTACTCAGATACTTATCCACCAGTCATGCTTATTGCAGGAGTAGAAATCACACTGCCTATTTCAGGAATAGAAGTCATCAGCTCTTGATTATTAGCCCAAAGTCACTCAGCTCGTTATTATGAGTTTTGCAAGAGTAGAACTTACCTTCTCTTATTGATTAACCCAGTCACTTATTAAACAGTCATGCTTATTGCAGGTATAGAACTCATCATACCTACTGCAGGAATAAAAATAAACATCTATTGGTTATTGGCCCAAAGTCACTCAACCAACTATTGTACATGCTACAGGAGTGAAACTCACCTTTTCCTTCTAATCTATAGAAAGTCATTCAGACAGCTTATTGTAAGTGTAGAATTCATCATGTCTATTGCATAAATAGAAATAACCAAGGTCACTCAGCTTGTTATGAGTATTGCAAGAATAGAACTTACCTTCTCTTGTTGATTAGCCCAGTCACTTTTCCACCAGTCATGCTTACAGCAAGTGTAGAACTCATCATGTCTATGGCAGGAATAGAAATAACAATCTGTTGGTTATTGGCCCAAAGTCACTTAACTAAATACCATGTGTACAGCAGCAGTAAAACTCACCTTTTTCTTCTGATCTGCACAAAGTATTTCAGGCAGCTTTTGTGAGTATTGTAGAGTAGAACTCAACTTCCCCTGTCGCTTTGCTCAGAAACGTATCCACCAGTCATGCTTATTGCAGGAGTATAAAGCAGCATGCCTATTTCAGGAATATAAGTCACCATCTGTTGATTATTGGCCCAGATCACTCAGCTGGTTATGCTCTGTATTGCAAGAGTAGTATTTACCTTCTGTTGATTTACCCAATCACTTTTCAAACAGTCATGCTTATTGCAGGTGCAGAACTCATCATACCTATTGCAGGAATAAAAATAAACATCTATTCTATTGGTTATTGGCCCAAAGTCACTCAACCAACTATTGTACATGCTACAGGAGTGAAACTCACCTTTTCCTTCTAATCTATAGAAAGTCATTCAGACAGTTTATTGTAAGTGTAGAATTCATCATGTCTATTGCATAAATAGAAATAATCAAGGTCACTCAGCTCGTTATTATGAGTATTGCAAGAGTAGAATTTAAGGTGGCTTTCGATACCATTGACCATGATATTCTTCTGGGCCGACTATGGGAGCTAGGAGTGGGAGGCACCATGTTGCAGTAGTTTGCCTCCTATCTCTCTGGTCGATCACAGTCGGTGCTGGTAGGAGGACAGAGGTCGACCCCTAGGCCCCTCGTCTGTGAGGTGCCTCTGGGCTCGGTCCTCTCTCCCCTATTTAACATCTACATGAAACTATTGGGTGAAATCATCCAACGACACGTGGTGGGATATGCTGATGATACCCAGCTATATATCTCCACCCCTCGTCAGTTCAGTGAGGCAGTAGATGTGATGTGCCGGTGCCTGGAGGCTATGAGGATCTGGATGGGAGTCAACAAGCTCAGACTTAACCCAGACAAGACCGAATGGCTCTGGGTATTGCCCCCTAAAGACTATGTTGATTGTCCATCCTTGGTTCTAGCGGGTGAGAAAGTGCCTCCCTCAGAACGGGCTTGCAATTTGGGTGTCCTTCTAGACTCACAGCTGAGACTGGAACAACATCTGACAGCTGTAGCTAGGGAGACCTTTGCACAGGTTCATCTGGTGCACCAATTGTGACCCTACTTGGATCAGGAGGCTCTCCTCACAGTCACTCATGCCCTTGTCACCTCACAGTTGGATTATTGCAATGCGGCTACCCTTGAAAAGTGTTCGGAGACTACAGTTGGTCCAGAATGCAGCCGTGCGAGTTATAGTGGGTGCACCTAGATACACCCACATTACACCAATTCTCCGTGAGCTGCACTGGCTCCCTATTGGTCTCTGAGTGCAATTCAAGGTGTTGGTCATTACCTTTAAAGCCCTATATGGCTCAGGGCCAGGCTATCTTCGAGACCGCCTTCTACCACATAGCTCCCAGCAACTGATAAGATCCCGCAGAGTCAGTCTCTTCTGGGTCCCATCAGCTAATGTCAGCTGGCAGGCCCACGGGAGAGGGCCTTCTCTGTGGCTGCCCTGGCTCTCTGGAACCAATTACCTCCTGAGGTCCGGACTGCCCCCACCCTATTGGCCTTCTGTATTGCAAGAGTAGTATTTACCATCTCTTGTTGATTAACCCAATCACTTTTCCACCAGTTATGCCTACAGGAGGCATAGAACTCGTCATGCCTATGGCTGGAATAGAAATAAAAATCCGTTGATTATTGACCCAAAGTCATTGAACCAACTATTGTGCATACTGCAGGAGTAAAACTCACCTTTTCTTTTTAATCTGCAGAAAGTCATTCAGACAGCTTTCATTAGTATTGTAGACCACAACTCTCCTTTTCCTTGAGATCTGTCGAAATTGAAAGAGGAAGTATATACATATTTTTCTCACATATACAGTTTTGTCCTCTATAGTTGACACACAGCCTAAGGAACCCATTCTTCTTTTCTTTAAAAAGACCAGTGGCTGCCATCTTTGATTTGGCCAGTTGAATGGAGCCTCTGGCCAAATTTTTGTCTATGAATGTACAGCATTCATCTCTCTGGATACCATTGAATATACTTTTGATTTTGGTAACTTGGCCCTAGGCAAGATCGCAATTGTACAGTTTATGGGGCGGTAGTATAGAAGGGTGTTGGAAGTGTCCTTTTTGCTAAAAATCCTCAGTCAGGTCATAATACTCTTTAGAAATCAATGGCTGTGAGCCATCACCTCCCTCTAGTTTATTGGCAGGCTCCACTTTCGCTTTCTTAACCATAGGCATAGGGCAATTTCTTAGCACTTTCCACTAATGCTTGCTGGTTGGATGCTTTCCTTTGCATTTGCTACCTGTCTCTATCCCAATCGACAGATGCACTCCAATTTATCCACTATGCCAGGCCTAGGACTATGGCCTCTGTCATCCTGAGGGTCACAATAAATCAAATAGTCTCTGTACGGGTTGACTTTCAGATTCACAGGATGGTTAGGCAGGTCACTGGCACTCTGCCTGTTATCAAACCATCTAGCTGGGAAAATGCTATAGGCTTTCTTAGCCTCATCCCTAGCTTCTCTGCCATCTGAGGGTTGACCAGGTATCTGATGCGCTCAAGTCCAACAGGGATGTAAGGATCCCCTTAACACCTGAGGAGGATACCAAAATCTCCACCCTAGTAGTTATAGGGATGATGATGCCACTTACCATTGGATCATCATCTCCTTCATTGTCACCATCATAGAAGACTGGCCCCATCTTAGCAAAGGTTGGAGTTCCTTCTCCCTCACTGGCTGGAGGGTAAAACTCTACAACATTCTGCCTTGCACAAGTTTTCTCTTGGTGGAGCATTTTTTTTCTTCAGTTGACTTGAAGGCTGGGGAACAGTCATTGATTGTTGCATGAGACACTTGGGAGCTCGGTGCCCCTCTTTTCCCAATGAAAGCAGCCACCAAGGTTCTGGTGGGGTTTCTTCCCTTTGGATGGAAGCGCACGCCCTTTTTTCTCCCTCTGGGAGCCACTTATTTCTCTTCTGGGTGGTGAGGCCAAATCTCCTGCCCAAATCTCCTGCCCAGTGTTTGTGGAACTCCATCAGATCAATTTCTACCTCAGTTGCCACATGGTACCACATTTTCAGGTTGCAGGGCACTCCTAGGGATTGCCAATTCTGGTACAGTTCCTTGTTCAGTGCCTCTCAGAAATTGTAGACCAACAAGTATTCAGGCAGTCTCCCAAGTGCTGGCCAGGTGGTAGAAGTTTTGAGTGTACTCCATTACTGATCATTTCCCTTGCTTCAAGGCATGCATCCAGGCTTCTGTGCATCAGGCAGCCATGGGGTCCTCGAACCACTCTTGCAGGGCTTGCATGAAGGTGTTGAGGTCATCCAGCTATGGTGCCTCTTCATCAAACAGTGACACCAACCACTCTGACACACTCTCTTTCAGGTTGACCATGATGACATGGACCTGGGCCACATCATCTCAGTACATTGCTCCATAATGCTCCATGTAGTGCCTGTTCTGCCCCAACTATGGACTCCACAGAACATAGCACACACAAAGTCCGTACAAACCTTAGTTTACTAAATTAAATCAGTCTTTTACAAACAAAGGCTGTTAATTAACTTTATTAACAGCCTACAAAAATCCAAAGAATAAATAATCGTAATCTTACTATGGTTGGCAGAATGCCCAGAAGCAATTTACAGGAAACTGATAAGAGAACTAAGATCCAGATGCGAAGGAATGTGAACGAAGTTGTTCTCTGCAAATTGCTTCAGTTGTCATCCTTTCTTAAATAGGCTAAGGGAATGGCTAATTAGCCCCAAACCTTACTCTCAAGAAGACCTCCTCCTGAGGAGTCACTCCTGCCTTTTGGCAGCTCTGTGTACCCATGCATTGAGAAGTGGCTCTTCCTCTTCTTCCTCTTCATTTATGGGAGCTTCTGGAGGTTCTGAAAACCCTGGCTGAATGCCTGCTTCTGGCAACACATCTTCTACAGCCTCCTCATTGTCTGACTCGAGTGCCAGCTGCACAGGCTGCTGGCGCAGCACCACACCAGCCTCCTCGCTGTCGGAATCAGCTACTAGCTGCACAGGCCACTGACAGGCCACAACAGTGCCAGGCTTGAGCCAAGAAATGGTCTAGGCAGTTTGGAGGTCCATCAAAATGGGCCATCGGGGGTAGTAGTGTTCTTCCCACACCAGGATGAACCCCTGGGATGGGATATTGTTCACTGCTACTGATGCCAGTGCTGGAGCTCCAGATGTGGCTGTGGCCACTTGTGATGAGGCTCTGACTGCAGCTGGGGCCACCAGTGGCACTGGAAGAGGGGGTAGTGGTGAAACTCCTGCCACTTGTGCTGGGGCTCCAACCATGGCTGCCAGTGATATGGGCTGAAGAACAGGAAGAGAAGCTCCACAGTTTCCAGTGTGTTCATTGCACAGATTTCCATCCCTTCAAACTTATCTCAAAGCTGTTCCATGTGTCCAGCTTCAATTCAGAGTCATTCCATTCAGCTAGGTGTTTCGCTCTCCATCTGTTGCATCAGACCATGTTGACCCCAGAAGGGACCCCCACTGCCTTGCCCACATTTTTGGCCCAATAGATCTTTGGCCCATGGTGCAGAATGTCCTTCATTTGCTCCTTTGTGGCTACAGATGGTTACTTGGACTTCTCAGTCTTTGAGTTTGGATCAGTGGTGGGTTGCTCCCGGTTTGCACTGGTTTGAAAGAACCGGTAATAAAAATTTGTAGTAATTCAGAAAACTGGTAATAACGTTGGCTGGCCATGCCCCTGAACCAGTCCCCAGCCTGGTTGCCACTTGCTCACTCCACCCACCTCATTAGAGGCTTTTTTTTTTACTTTTAAAAGCCTTGGTGGTGCAGCCAACTACGTGCTGTTATGTAGCACTTAGCTGCCAGCTGCCTGCAATTAGTGCAAGTTCAAATCTCACGAGGCTCAAGGTTGACTCAGCCTTCCATCCTTCCAAGGTAGGTAAATTGAGGACCCAGATTGTAGGGGCAATAAGCTGACTTTGTAGAAAATACCACTTATGGGGGGCCAAAAGCCCTAATAAGCAGGTATATACAAAAGAATGAAGGCTATTTCTATACGTGCATTATAAGCTGCCCTGAGTCTTCGGAGAAGAGCGGCATATAAATTGAACTAATAAATAAATAAATAATTTTTTTCTACAACCTCTTTGGCCAAAGAGGTTGTAAGAAAAAAATGCCTTTAAAAGCCTCTGGCGATCCCAGGTGAGTTGCCTGATTGCCAGAGGCTTCTACAAGCATTTTTTTCTGCAATCTCTTAGAATTGTAGAAAAAATGCTTTTAAAAGTGAAAAAAAAAAGTTGGCCACACCCACACAGTCACATTACCCCCCACTAAGCCACGCCTACAAAATAAGCCATGCCCACAGAACTGGTAGTAAAAAAAATTAGAACCCACCCCTGGTTTGGATGCACATTGGTGGCTTGTGCTCCTGTTCTGGTTTGAGGTGGTGCCAGCTCTTCCTGAGCCAGGATCTCTCCTGGTTTCTTCTTTTCCTCCAAGTCTTTGCCCATAGTTGACATCTTGAGGTTGACCTCCTGGTAGATTACCTGGTAGGATCCAGGTAGACTATTTCTTGGAGAACTGACTTAAAGTCAACCATCTCATCAGTGTAATTAGTAAAAGAACCTCCTGGGACCTTCTTTTAACCAAGAGAATAATCTAACTGAAAATTTCACATGGGTACAGAGAAGTTCAAATGGTAAAGCCAGTTCTAATACTTTTGCATAAAAGCAGCATAGGGAAACTTTCCTTTTCCCCCTTCCCATTGTACATAGTCCATCAATTATTTACAATCTTTTTGTTTTGAGAATGATCTATCTACCTTAGACTTCCCCAGTTGGTGACCTCGAGGTGTTGGGTCTGCCTCAGGCTTCCAGTCACCACACTGGAAATTCCAAATTTCACACATTCTAAATTTCCCTCCCAAACTTTCCTTATATTCCAATGCCTTCCCTGCCCCCTCCTGTTACAGTTGTCTGGTTTCAAGTGAAGCTGTGTAGTCAGTCAACCCTGACATGTCCATCTCTTGGTTATCGACCCAAAGTCACTCAGTCAGCTCTTGTGCTTATTGCAGGAGTAGAACTCACCATCTATTGCTGCTGTCTTCAAAGTCACCCAGTTGTCTGTCATGTGTATTGCAGTAGTAGACTTCACCAATTATTGCTTATTGTTGCAATATCATTCATCCACCTGTCATATCTTTCAGCAGTAGAACTCACCTTCACAAGAGATCTACCCAAAGTTATTCAGCCACCTGCCCTGGCTATTTCAGAAAAAAACCTGACCATGCCTATTTCAAGAATAGAAGTCACAAGTGATCGACCCAAAGTTAGTCAGCTGCCTGTCATGGTTATTTCAGGACAAGAACTCACCATGCCTATTGCAGGAATAGAAGTCACTGTCTTTTGCTTATTGGTACAAAGTCATTCAGCTGCCTGTCATGCATATTCCAGGATTAGAACTCACCATCTACTGGTGATTAACCCAAGCTGTCTGTCAAGCATATTGCAGGAGTAGAATTCAACACATAATGCTTATTGGTACAAAGTCACTCAGTAGTCCATCATGTGTATTGAAGCACTAGAACTTACCATAACTGATGCAGGACTACAAATCACCATCTCCTGGTTATGGGCCCAAAGTCATGCAGTGGGCTTTCATGATTAAGGTTCAACCAGAACACAGTGTCTCCTGGTAATTGACCCAAAGCCTCAGCCATCTGTCCTCTGTATTGTAGGAGTAGAACTCACAATCATGATCTGCCCAAAGTCACTTAACCATCTGTCTTGGGGATTGCAGGACTAGAACTAGATAGAGACTAGGACTAGTATCTAGCTTGCTACCTTGACCTTTAAATGAAACTGCTTCCCATTTAGGGAGATTGTGTGTGCCCATCTCTTGCAACTGGCTGAGCAGCTCATTATAAGCTGCCACTTATCCCCACCCCAGGGACTTATGCTTATGGAAATGGACTGTATTGGTGCATCCCTTCTCTGATGGAGGGAGGGGAGGAGGCAGAGGCATCTGTGATTGGCAGGGAAGACAAAGCTGCCCCAGATCCCTCACCACCCATTGGCTGTATTACAGTGTCATCATATTAAAGCAGAATTATAGTTTTGGAGTAATATTTAAAGACAATCAAAGTAATAATTGATGAATTTATAATATAACTCCCTAATAATGAGAGTGTAAGTTATTGCTAAAAAAAAAATAGAGTGTCCAAGAAGGATTGTAACTGGACAGTAATCCAAGTTGGTAAGGATTCTTTGGATTATGTTGTCTTCCTATTTCACTAGAAGGAGCTGTGAGTCCAATTAATATACCTTTTTCTCCACATGAATTACAACTCTGTCCAGAATTAACACTAGAACCAGGATCATGTCAGTTTGTTTACTCATGAACAATAATTGGTCAGTTCAATTTAAGCTTTTTTCATCCTACACAGTACTGTAAAGTATCAGAAACATATTCATTTCATCTCCACCTTGACCTTCCAATGTATTGCTGGGGATCATCAGGATCTTGATGAAATCTCAATCTAAACTGATGGATGACTTCTGACAGTAGCTTTCTATAACTGTCAGAAAACATGGGGGAGAAAGAGATAAGCCCCAGGACAATATTGGTGGTTAAAATATCAAAGAAAATGAACATAAAGGAATACATCAGGATTTTTACAATTAGTAAGGATTTATTAATAGTCCCAATAGTTACATCATTAGAGAGATGCTATTCCAGTTGTCCATGGTAAACCCCAATAACAGTGAGGAAGGAGTTCCATAGTATCAACTCACAAAATGGGCTTTTATGGGGCAGATCTTTCAGCCCCTTTCTTCCTCCCCTGCCTCTTGGAATACATCTCCTGGTCAGAGGAAAGTTAACAAAAAGTAAATTGATCTCCATTCATATTTCAACTGCATAATTAAAGAACAGTAAAAAGCCATATTGATAGATAATTGAAACTCCATGCAGAAAGCTACATGTTGCAGAGGCTGCTTCCCTTGTTAACCTTATTTCAGTGAGGCAAGGGTCATGCATGGAGGTAAAAGTTGTTAGCATTTAACTTGTTAAGGTCAAAGTGGAAAGTTTGTTTTTTCAAATCTCATGCTTGGCAAGCAAATATCATGTTGTTCTGGAAAACCGGGAAGAAGAACTAGCTTGCTTAAGCAGGCTTTTTAACATTTTTGAAGTGGTTTAAAACATTGATTTTTATTCTGGTTTTCATTTATTTCCTCTCAAACTTTTCCGCTGAAACTATACATACTAATTTATCACTTCCCCAAATATATACATGTCTGTACACATCTGCTTCTTTTATATATTTTCACCGACTGTATCACTTGAAATTGCATTACCAAACCTGGAGAAATACAATAGCCCAAGCACTCTTGTTCTACATTACACTACAGGAAGTGTGCATTATATTGATTTTGTTAAAGATTTCAAGCTCCAGAAATGCAATCACATTGGTAACATAAGGGAGTTCAGCAATGAATTGAGTATTTCCAACTTGTTTAACTGAAGGGAATCTCAGGATCTTCTATCATTTTTAAGGTATCCAAAAGTTTTCATTGCTTTCAGTGTTTCTACTTTTCGCTCTTTGCTGCGTTCCATGCTTGTGGGTGATTTCTTCAGAGACTTTAATATCATTTGAGTAACTACATAAAAATCCTACATGAAATTGCATCTTTTTCATGACAGTTCAGCTCTGGGGCACAACCTAGAGGATGTACATTTTAATGGAACATGCAGTACAAAATATTTGCATCCTATCTCTCCATGATAAAGTTGTATATACAGATGCTGAAAATAATTACAATCCCATTGCCTTAAGTTACACTTCTTAATATAAATGTGTATACTATCTGTCCTAATATTTCTTATCATTATAATTATAATAAAGTGTAGGGAAATTGTATATTTCTAAGCCTAGCTTTGTGTAGTGGCTTGCACCTCATTCCAAAAAGTGCTTCAGAGAACACAAAAGAATGAAAAAGCATTGTCTAAAACTCCTTAAAATAGCTGTAGCATTCTTTAGGTATAGGTCACAGGTGTCAAACTCGATCATGTAACATGACATATCATGATGTATCATGATGTTTTTTGTCTTTGCAAAGTCAGAGTGGGCTGAGTGTGGCGCATCCAGCCCATTGGCTGCCAGTTTGACAGGCCTGGTGTAGGTGAACACTGTAGAGGACTGATCGGGGTGAAATGCTCCCGGTTCGGACTGGATCAGGAGCGATGGAGGTGGGTGGTTCAGAAACCGGTAGCAAAACTCCCTGCCCCCACCCCATGCCCAGCTGAGCCACGCGATCATCAGAGGCTTTTTAAATTATTTTTAAAAGCATTTTTTCTACAACTTCTTCGGCTGATGAGATTGTGAAAAAAAATGCTTTTAAAAGCTTTTGACTATCTCAGCTGAGTTGCCTGATAGAGACTTTTCAGGCAACTTAGCTGTGATCATCAGAGCCTTTTAAAAGTATTTTTTTACAACCACTTCACCGAAAGTAAAAAAAAGTAAAAGTAAAAAAAAAAGTTGGCCATGCCCATCTAGTCACATTACCCCCACCACACACACCAAGCCACACCCATAGAACCGGTAGTAACAAATTTTAGATTTCACTACTGGGACAGGTGTACAATTGTACAAAAAAGAGAGCTTTTTGAAAGAGCTGAAGGTAAATACAACATTCAGCTGTGATGATATGAGGATTCCTCATCTGTAACCCCTTAGAAAACAGCAGAGTCAATGTAGAAGCTTAATTCCTGCAGATAGTCCAAAGACTTCTATGGTTGATAGCATCAAATGTTTAAAAAGATTAAGTGGCATCTGCTTCTATAAATGACAGATAAAGATATTATTATATTATAGAGAGAGACCATTTGGTCTAGTGCTTAATGTGCTGGCCTAGACATCAAGAAACTCTGAGTTCTAGTCCTGTTTTAAGCATAAAAGGCATGACTTTGGGTCAGTTATTCTCTCTAATCCCAATCCAAATCACCGTATTGTTGTTGTGGGAAAATAGGATGAATGAGTGAGTATTAGGTATGTTTTCCACCTCAGTTATTTCCAAAATAATAAATGCATGATAAACAAACAAACAAACAAATATTCTTTGAGCCTCTATTTGGAGGAAAAGCTGGATAGAAATTTAATTAATGCATATGTTGTGGTATACACAGAATGTATGATGGGTGTTTGAACATGATAACATTTTTCATTCAATTTTATTTTGGTTTTCATTACACCACTTGCTTTTATCCTTACATTTTCTTCAGTACCTCTTATTTGCAGATATGGGCAATTATCTCCCCTTTCAATAGGATCAGTGATGCATTTCTTTTTTTTTTTTAATTTTTAAAAGAAAACTTTATTCATTCTTAAAAAACATTTAAAACATACACGTTTCTCTTAGTCAAGAAACAAATTTACATATACAGTACAATGCCAATTCCTCCTCTCTGCAGGGATTGAGCTGGAAGACATCCAAGGTGACTTTCAATTTTGGACAAAGTCAGCTTGTGATAGTCACTTTCTATCCACCATGGCAAAGAAAACAGTAAAATACAAAACATAAATAACAACATTATATAATATTTTACAACTTTCTTCATCGACAATTATCTTTACTTTTAAATTCAATCATTCTAATCATTATCTTATTCTTGTATAACCATATTGAACATTCTTATAAACTAAATTGTTATATATACTTACATCCTATTTATTAACATAGTCAATATTTTATCCTTACCAGTATTCAATACTCTTAGATTCCAATTGGTTAAATTTCGATTTATATTCTTATTTCTTGTTTTGATTACTATTTTCTAGCTATGTATATAATTTATTCCACACATTATAGTAGTCTGAATCATCTCTTTCTTTAATCTCCATTCTCATTTTATCCATTTCAGCACATTTGAGGATCTTTTTAATTACTATTTCTTCAGATGGTGTATTGATCTATTTCCACATTTGTGCCAGAGCAATTCTGGCCGCCATTAGTATATGTTTTTTTCTTTTTTTTAATCTTTTTTTTCTTTTTTCTTTTTTGTCATTTTCTATTATGTTTTTGGTTTTAAAAATGTAAAATATTCAATAAAAACTATTTTTAAAAAAAAAGCAAAGGAAAAAAATAGCAAAACACTTTTGGAAAATCTTGGCATAAAAACTGCACAGATATGTCCACATAGTCGTCAAGAATTAGCCCTTATTGAATGAAAACAAAAATTGGTAGGATTATATATGAAAATAGATAAAGATAAATAATCAAGAAGTTAATAATATAAGATCTCTGCAAAGAGAATTTAGTCTGGTAGAGTATTAAATTTCAAGGATTAAAGCTGCCTTTCAAAAGTGAATGGAAGTTACGCTTTCCATTTTCAAAGCATGAAGGGAAAACAGGCTTACCTTGACCACAAGTAGCTTAACTATGATAAAATAACTAAGTAAAATGACATAGTTCTGATTCAGTAATATAAAATACTAATTCACCTTATGGATTTTTCAGCGGATTAAAAATAATAAATCGCCTTTCAACTATGAATGATTCTTAGACATAATACCAGACTTAAACATATTATACAATGCACCTTGGATCTCTCTGTTCCTCATATATAAATAATCGGATTCATCAAAGGAGGAATCATAGAATAGAATACAGTGATTGCGATTTCTACATTTGAAGCAGAGAAAGAAGGAGGTTTTAGTAAATTAACACTTGCGGTGCTGATAAACAAGGAGACAACAGTAAGATGTGGAATGCAAGTTGAGAAGGCCTTGTTTTGTCTTTGCAAATTAGAAATTCTAAACACAGACTTGAAAATATGAACATAGGAAACAATTATGAAACCAAAGCAAGGAAAGATAATAGTTGTACTGAATAGAATAAATCCAACTTCAATAAGGTATGACTCATCACAGGATAGTTTCAGAAGTTGTGAGACATCACAGAAAAAATCATTGAGAACATTGGAACAAAAATTGATTGCAAAAGTGCCACAAGTGTTCAAGGTTGAATAAAGAATAGAACTTATCCATGCAATGGCTGCCAGTTTTAAGCAGGCTTTTATATCCATTAAGGTTTCATAGTGCAGTGGGTCACATATAGCAACATATCTATCATATGCCATGCCTGTGAGAAGGAAGAAATCTGACATTCCAAATCAATAAAGAAAATACTTGTGTAACACACCCAGAGTATGAGATCTCTCTGCTGTTCAAGAAAGCATTTATCATGAAATAGAGCCAAGATCTGTAATATATAAATTCACTAAAAAAAAGTACATGGGTGTGTGGAGTGGATGGTGGATGGACACTGCTAAAATGATGAGAACATTTGCTATTAAAGATGCTATGTAGATCACTAAAAACAAAACGAAGTATAGTATATTTTTCTCAACTTGATCAGAAAAATTCAGGAGAAGAAAAGGTGAGAAGTCAGTTCCATTAGGCATTTTCTCTTGAGAATGTCGATTGCATTGCTGTGGAAATAGTTAAAGTACTTTCAGCTGATCAAGTAGCAGTTATGAACAACACTAATATTAATAAGAGTTACAGTAAAATGTAAAAAAAAATCTGAAAGAACAGATTTTTAATACCTAAAACAGAACAAAAGTAAGGTTTAGAATGTTCAGATGTGGGTAGGGCTTTTGCAGGAAAGTACTAGCAATCAAGGTCAATTTGGAGAATATATTGCTTTACCATCTTTTATAGCAATAGTTTCCACCAATTGTTTAATCATAACTTTAACACAACTCTGACTGAATATATATTATAATGCTGCATTTTTCCCTTCTTTCCATCCTCTTATTAATTAATTAATTAATTTTATTTATTTATTTATGCCACCTTTCTCCCTAGGGACTCAAGGCGGCTTACAAAATGACAACTTCAATACAAATCACAATATAATACCAAATTAAAATCAGTAACCCAATTAAAAAACGATTTAAAATTATACCAGTGTACCCCCAAACAGATCAGTTTAATTGGCGGAAGAGCCACGTCTTCAGCTCGCGATGGAAGGAAAGAAGGTCGGGGGCTGTCCTGAGCTCAGTGGGCAATGCATTCCAGAGGGTCAGGGCTCCCACAGAGAATGCCCTCCCCCTGGGGGTCGTCAGCCGACATTGTTTGGCCGATGGCACCCTGAGGAGGCCGACTCTGTGAGAGCGCACAGGACGATGGGAGAACGGCTGGAGATGGTCCTGCAAGTACCCCAGGTCTAAGCCATGAAGGGCTTTATAGGTGAGCACCAGCACCTTGAAACGTATCTGGAGTGCCACCGGTAGCCAGTGCAGCTCACGCAGGAGAGGTGTTACACGGGAGTATCTAGACCCCCCCGTAACTACCCGCGCGGCTGCATTTTGGACTAGCTGAAGCCTCCAGACACATCCCAAGGGCAGCCCCATGTAGAGGGTGTTACAGTAGTCCAACCTAGAGGTAACAAGGGCGTGAGTGACTGTGGCGAGGGCATCCCGGTCTAGGAACGGGTGCAACTGGCGCACAAGATGGACCTGTGCGAAGGCCCCCCTGGTTACGGCCGTCAGATGGTCATCTAAAGACAGCCGAGAATCCAGGAGGACACCCAAGTTGAGGACCCTATCGGAGGGAGCAAGGGTTTCACCTCCGATCATTAAGGATGGAACCTCCAGATCCCAGGATGCCGGCATCCACAGCCACTCAGTCTTGGAAAGGTTGAGTCTAAGCCTGTTCCTCCCCATCCAAACCTGCACCGCTTCCAGGCAGTGGGACATCACGGAAAGGGCATTCCTAGGGTTGTCAGGGGTGGAAATGTAAAGCTGGGTATCATCAGCATATTGATGATACCTCACCCCAAAACCATGGATGATCTCACCCAGCGGTTTCATATAGATATTAAAGAGCAGAGGAGAGAGAACCGAGCCCTGAGGCACCCCACAAGTGAGAGGCCTCTGGGAGAATCCCTGACCCCCCGCCCAAACAGACTGCAGACGGCCCGAGAGATAGGAGGAGAACCACTGTAAAACAGTGCCTCCTAACCCTATCCCCCTGAGCCGCTGCAGCAGGATACCATGGTCGATGGTATCGAACGCTGCTGAGAGGTCAAGAAGGACCAGGATGGAGGAGCAACCCCCATCCCTGGCCCGCCAGAGATCATTTACTAGGGTGACCAATGCCGTTTCCGTGCTGTGGCCATGCCTGAAACCAGATTGGTAAGGATCCAGGTAGTCAGTTTCCTCCAGGAATTGAGGGAATTGCTGTGCCACCACGGACTCAACAACCTTTGCTAAAAAGCGAAGGTTGGAGACTGGACGGTAGTTGTTAAGTACGTCAGGATCCAGGTTAGGCTTCTTAAGGAGGGGTCAAACCACCGCCTCTTTAAGCACAGCGGGAAAGACCCCTTCCTTTAGTGAAGCATTGACAATAGCCTGGATCCAGTCTCCAGTCACCTCCCTGGCTGCCGAAACAAGCCAGGAGGGACAAGGGTCCAGTAAACATGTGGAAGACCCCAGCCTACTCATAATCCTGTCCATGTCATCCAATGAAACAGGCTCAAGCTGAACCCAGATGTCTCCACCGAGACTAGGCCCTGTCACCTCAATGGACTCTGTCCAGTCAGAGTCCAACCCGGTCCAAATCTGAGTGATTTTATCTTGCAGAAACTGTGCAAAGTCCTCAGCACGGCCCTGTAAGGGGTCCTCCCTCACTCCCTGATTAAGAAGGGAGCGGGTCACTCTAAACAGGGCTGCTGGGCGATTTTCTGCAGATGCAATGAGAGTGGTGAAATAGTTATGTTTCGCTACTTCTATCACCACAAGATAAGACCTAATATGGGTTCTTAGTTGTGTTCGGTCTCCAACCACCCTCCAGGCGTCTTTTCCGATGCTTCATTTCCCTGAGCTCTGCGGTAAACCAAGGAGCCGCCCGGGATCTGCGTCGGATCAGAGGCCGCAAAGGCGCGATTCGATCCAGGGCCCCCACCGCAGCCTGTTCCCAGGCCGCGACAAGGGTCTCAGATGAATCGTGGGCTAAGGAAGCGGGAAATGACCCAAGCTCCCTGCGACGGGGGATGGTGGAGGAAAAGTCGAGTCTAAGGAGGGAATGATCGGTCCATGACAGAGGGTCAATAGATAGAGTCCCCTCTCCACGATCATTTATCCACTGTCCAGAGAGAAAAATAAGGTCGAGTGTGTGTCCTCCAATATGATTTATTAAGATTTAATTTATTAAGATTTATTAAGATTTATTAAGATTTAAAAGCATGTTTTCTAAATGTGGGAACAGTGCTAATATACATAGTTTCCACTGTGCTAGATTGTAGATCATATTAAAAAATAATTAATTTCAAGAAGGATGGAAGTGATGGCACAGTGAAAATGTGCCATAGAAAAGAGAGGAATTACATTTCCACACCACACCTCAGGTCACATCAATGATGATTTCAATAAAACAATAAAATAGTATAAAATCCACATTTTCTAAGTATGAGATGGATTACACAGAAAATTATGCTTGTTGTTGAAATTACACTCTATAGACCTGCATATACGGCAGAGCCAAGCATTGTTGAATAAATTCTCAAGAGTAATCAGTAACATTAGTAGTGTGAAATAGATATCTAGTGAAAGAAAATGAACTGCCAGAATGCACTAGATGTGCATTCTGGCAGTTAATAAATATGACTTTTTAAATATGTTTTTATAATTATGACAAACAAATGACAAGATAGAAAGGGTGATTAAAGCTCTGTATTCATTATATTTTATTTAAGTAAAAAAGTGGTGGAGCTTCATCTTTAATCATGAGCATCACTTTTCAAACTATACCATCCTCAGGCATGAGACAGACATTAGATGGAGAGACAGTCATACAATATAATTGGTATAATACATACCAATGTATTATAGAGAGACAATTCAATATAAATGGTATAATACATACACTGCAGTCTTATTTCTGATGATCTTTAGATGATCCTATTTGATAGGTTCTTTGTGAAAGAAGATCCCTAAAATATTGATGTTAAAAATATTGAACAACTATCAGCTAGACTGTGGTCTCCAGCAAGTTTAGAATTCTGGGAGACGAGAGAATACAGGTGGTCCTTGATTTATGATCAGTTGTTTGAAATTATGATGGTGCAGAATGAAGGGTTATATGATCTATATTTGAAGTTACAGCTGTTATAGTGCCCCTACAGTCACATGATAGTAATTATCTTGGGAATCTGAACATGTTTATGACAGACTGGAGAGATTTGCAGCTTCTGTCACCCACTTATCTTTCACCCATCCTGCTGAATCCCAGAGTATTTGGGCCACCACCCTGCCACATCACCCCATTCTATGCTTACCTCTTCCAAGGATTGCATTTCTAAAGGTGCACCCTGTCTTCCTAGATAGGCCGCCTTATCCCATTCTGGAAATAGATCCTATTCTGGATGTTGGTGCCTTTCTCACAATCTCTCAGAACAGCACATTTTTTAAAATTGCACCCTTTGGAGAGATCAAAGATTGACACCCCCTTCCAGAAGGGTGTAATGGATCTTGGAGGTGGAAATTGTGCAGTGGGACTCTCAGGTGGTGGAAAATGCCCTTGGAGACTGCACACTAGCCACATGTTAGCTTGGATAATGGTGCAGTGTGAGCCTGAGCCTGCCTCTTGTCCACTCATCCAGTGAGCCACCCCATACATCACTTAACAACCCACACAGTCACTTAACAATTATAACAGGGAGAACCAGAATTGGAGTTATTGATCAAGGCAGTCATGATAAATGACTGCAAGGACTTCTTACTATAATTTGAAATGTGGAAACAGGTTGAGAACTAACAAATGTACTAAAAGTGCAGAGAAAATTGAAATGGCATTTTGGAATCAATTATAAAGAATCCTTTCCATATTTTCTATTTGGAAAAAAAATTCCCCTCCAGTGAATACATTAAATATTTCAGTATAGAAGTAAAACCATTCGGTCCTCTTCTGCTGAAATTTCTTTTTCTGAAAGGTAAATATAAATTAAAAGACTGCTTTGTAACACAAATTAGGTAAACAATAAAAGATTTTATTAAGCAGATCAGAGCAAAATATTAAGTTTAAATGCAAATTAAAATGTAGACAAGATACTGTATATTCATAGATAAAGCAGGAGAACTAGAAAATAGCATTCAATAGGGGAATATAAAAGTCATATCCCTTTAAATGGAAGCCACTCACTTTTACCAAAGGAAGGTACTGATCTTCTCTAGATAAATCCAGTAAGTACCTGGCACCTTCCTAAGTACACTTATAGTGAGCCCCAAAATATTTAACAAATCTTCCTTCTTTCTATCTAAGATCTCCTTCACTGTATACTTTTATTTATCCTCCCTTTTCCAGGTATTGGATCAGGAATTATAAATTATCTCTTCCAATTTATATCAGGTTATAAGATTTCTGAAATACATACTGATGTTTTGCATCATCCTAAGTACTCTCCTTGCCCTTCTCATTTCTTGTAGTTATCAACATATTATGTGTTCACCCATCCTGCCCTTCCTGCCTAATGTCAGAACATTTCTGAGGAAAAGAATGCTAAATTATGTAATGTAAATTACAATGGTTTAAAGCATCAGGCTAGAAATTGAAGGGCTGCAAGCAGGGGTGGACTGCTAGGGGTTCACAGGGGTTCAGCTAACATTCTGTGCAGTTTGGAGAACCGCCAAATCCCACTCCTGGCTGGCCCCACCCAACCCGCCCCATGCCTCCCTGGAGTCCCACGCAGCCTGTTTTGGATGCAAGTAAGTGCAGGGTGCATGCGGAGGCTTGGGGAGGGCAAAAAATGGGCCTACTGGAAGTTTGGGAAGGCCAGAAATGGGCCAATTTCTGGCCTCCAGAGGGCCTCCAGAGCCTGGGGAGACTGTTTTCACCCTTGTGGAAGCTCAAGGAAAGCCTCCAAAGCCTGGGGAGGGCAAAAATGCCTTCCCCCACCATGGTACAGAAGGCCGACTAGACCACATCCACCATGGCCATGCCCATCCAGCAACCAGGCAGAGAAACCCTTGCTAAAATTTTTGAATCCCACCCCTGGCTGCAAGCTCTAGTTTGCCTTATGAACAAAGCCAGCTGGGTTTCTTTGAGCCATCTCTTTCTTTTTTTCTCTCTCTCTGCCTTAAGAAGGAGATAATGGCAACCCTCTGCTAAAAAGCATTGCCAACAGAAATGCAGGGATTTCTCCAGGCAGTTGTCAGGAGTCTGTATTGATTCGAAGGAGCAAAATATTAAAGCATGCAATAAAAGGACCATTTAAAGAGAGAAGATCCCTGTGTACTTTGGGAAAAGCTAAAGCTTTAACTAGCCATATTATTAAACAAGCATTAAAGGAGAAGCCATTTTTTACAGAAAAGAACAGAAAAAAATAGGAAACATTATTTAAACTTCCTCTCAATTACACTTCTTTTTCATAATCACATTACAGCCTGATCCTATTCCACTAAAGATCAAGAGTTGTTCTGTGGCATGCTAGAAACTGCCAGACATGTACATTTAGCCACTGAAAACTGCATTGACTAATTAGGGAAACTGATATATGCTCAGAAATTTTTGGAGTTCTACCAGTCTTCTGGTTGAAAGATTGGATGTATCTGGAACTTAATTGTGCTTTTTTTGTAACTTACACTTAATTCAAAGATGTAAGGAAAAAGACAGGAAAATGCAAAACTGTGATGAACAGAATAGAAACAACATTAAAGGTAATTTTCAGAATTTCCACAGTTTTGAAAGGACCAATTTGATATTCTTATTTCTCATGCTATAGATGATTGGATTGAACAGGGGTGGAAGAAGGGAATACAGAACAGTCAGCCCAAAATCTAGGTAAGATGGAGTATTAGAAGGAGGTCTCAGATAGGCAAAGCATCCAGTTAATAAAAACATAGATACTACTATAAGGTGAGGAACACAAGTGGATATAGCTTTTTGCCTTCCTTGTTCAGAAGGAATTCTAAGCACTGCCTTGAAAATCATGATATAAGATGCAATAATAAAATTAAAACAACCAATTCCTGCAATGACACTGGCCATAAGAACTCCAAGTTCAATTAGATTGAAGCCAGAGCAGGATAGCTTTAGCAATTGTGGAATTTCACAGAAGAATTGGTTGACAACATTAGAACAAAAAAGGATTGAAAAAGTGCCACTTGTATGCATTGTTCCATAGAGAAGACTGGTGACCCAAACCAGAATCATGATTTTATTGCAGGCATTCCAATTCATCACCATCTCGTAGTGCAGTGGATGGCAAATGGCAACATACCGATCATATGCCATGACAGTCAGGAGGGATAAATCAGAAGCTGCAAAGGAGATAAATATGAAGACTTGAGCAGCACATCCTGAGTAAGAGATGTACCTGGTGTCCATGAGGGAATTCACCATGGATTTTGGGACTATGACAGAAACTGAGCCTAAGTCCTGCATAGCCAAGTTCATCAGAAACCAGTACATGGGGCTATGCAATTGATTATCTAAAGCTACTGCCAATATAATGAGAACATTTGCCATTATAGTTGTCAGATATAACACAAAGAAAACAAAGAAATGCAAACGCTGAAGATGTCGATTTTTTGAGAATTCCAGGAGTAAAAAGTAAGGGATTGTTGTGTGATTATTCATGTTTATGACTTAATTAAATTAATTTATAAACATAGATGTGACACTTACATAAAATAGTGAACTAACTTCATGATACATTGTTACAAACTGTGAACAGAATGGAAAAATACACTGAAAAAATGTGAAGAATGAAAAGAGAATCACACAATTAAAAGAATGGATACAATGCATCCCTGTACCTAATCACAGCATTATTCCTATACTTGATTGACTAAATTGTAACCTATCAATCACAAATTGTTTTCTTCTTCCACTTCATTATTTTCCTGGTTGCACTGTGTAGGACTTGGAAGATCTTTTCAAGTCCATTTTCTTTGGAAATTTCCTGAAGCTTTAGGATCAGTAATTATTTCTTACTCTTCTTGCAGAATTGTTACAGTGATGAAAAATTGGAGACAGCCTTCAATATATAGAGTGAGCTCCTGAAGGATAAATGGAATAAAGATTTAGAAGAGAAATAAAGTAATTAATTGTTATATGTTAACTTGATGGAACAGATTTCTAGATGCTTTTTTAAAAAATATTTTTTATTAATTTTTTATTAATTTCATTTTTAGTGCTTAATAAACACTGTGTTGTCTGGATATTTAACTTGCTTAGCAATACAGATTCCGTTTTTACTCTCTACCCCTTTTTTCCAACCATTGGTAAAAGAAGTTCCATGTTTGATAATATTCTGTGTCTTCTTTCTGTTTGATTTTCAATATAAGTATCCATTTCTGCACAATCTAATATCTTCTTTATTATCTCTTCATCTTGCAGTGTTTCTTCATTTTTCCAATATTGTGCGAAGATAATCCTCACTACTGTTAAGACATGTAATACTAAATACATACTTTTCTTATCAATTTTTTCTATATCATCTCTAATAAAAACAGTTCAGGTTTAAAATCTACATGTTTCCTTTTTATCTTTTCTAGCCATCTGTGTATTTTTGCCCATTTTTTTTTTGTTTTAGCATAAGTCCACCACATATGATAAAATATACCCATTTTTTATTACATTTCCAACATTTGCTAGACATATTTTTAAATATTTTAGCTAACCTAGCAGGTGGTAAATGCCATCTATAAAATATTTTATATAAATTTTCTTTATAAGAAGTTGCCATTGTTAATCTATAGTTCCTTTCCCATAAATTTTGCCATTTCTCTAATTCTATGTTATAGCCAAAGTTTTTTTCCCCATTGTACCATTGTATTTTTTATTTGTTCATCCAGCTTTTGAAGGATAGATGAAATAAAGATCTAGAAGAAAAATAAAGTAATTAATTGTTATATGTTAACTTGAGGGAACAGATTTCCATGTGCTTGAATTTGTGTAAATCACACACACAAAGAAAAACAGGGACAGAAAAACAGACACATATACATACACAGAAAGTATAATTTTAACAGTAATTCTGGGAATGTCGTGGCTAAAAAAATAACAATGCTTTAAATAAATTAATATTGGTTGACAAATATCTATATGAGAGTACATTAACATACAGTAATAGTTCACTGAAATTTTACAAAAGAAAACATAATTCTCATATCATATTCACCAGATGATACCTAAGATTATGATACATGAAGAAAGCACATTTTTATGAAGAGAAATGAGAACTCAGGACAATATCTTCAAAATTCTCCAAACAACACTTTCTTTTTAACATTAAACTTTTATGTTTAATATCCACTTGATTTGCTATTTAGGATAGAGCCACTAGCAATAGATTCTCTTTTTTTCTGATTCATAATTGTTTTTAGATTTAACTATCTTTAATCTAGTCTGTTTTTAGGGCCAAATGTCAGAAAATAAATCTCTCCTTGTTGTCTTCCTTCCCTTAACATACTGTATTTTATTCTAGAAGAACACTATCATATAATATCATTTTATTAATTCCTTTTCTCAGTATGAAAATTAGCTTTAAAAACTAATGAACAGTCATGTAATTTTTAGTTAAATAAATGCTAGTTTATCTCAATAAACTAATGTGCACACTATGCCATACTTACTTTACAATTTTCTTCATAGAATGATTGTGCCTCCTGATGTATGCTTTATAGAATTATTGTGCCTTCTGATGTATGCTTTATATTGGCTCTATAATACATGCAATCAACGTATGCTCAAATCTATCTTCAGAGGAAAAAGCTGACTTTATATTCAGCAAGCTTATTAACCATTTTCTTTCTCTCAAGAAGTAAATACATATCATAAAATAAATCAAAACTAGACAAAATAAAACTATGTGTGAGCTTTTATGGATGCAATTAGCCATTAACAGTTAGTGCATTTGAGAATATTCTAATATCAGCCATCCCATTGGATTAGACAATCATAGATGATGTTACCAATAGGACTAGGGTTGAAACTCACAAATTCTTACTTTCTGAACTGAGAACTCAAAGATTAATTAAGAAAACCTGCCAGAAGGAAGTTCAAAAACAGATTTAAATATCTGGGAATTTATTTTATTATTGTTTTCTAAATTGTTAGTTGTTATATTACTTTATAATATCAAGGATTATATAAATTCATTATATACATTACTGGATATTAGAACTTCTATCCATTTAATTAGTCTCAGTTTCCAATATTGTGCTATTTATATATTTAAATTATGTATCTAGTTTTGCTACCTCTTGGAAAGTTTTATCAATATCTATTATATCCATATTTAGCCAAACTTTAAAAAGAAAGATGCATGGTCTCAAATATTGTATGCTTTACTATTGGGACAGAATTTAAAAATTCCTCTTTGAGATTTGCAGAGAACAGACTACCAAAATGAAAATTTGGAAAGCAAACTGGCATTTTTATAGACATCCCACTTAAAAAAGCCTAACTCTAATATTTTCTCTGTTACAAAAACTAGGTTCACTTAAAGGTGTTAGGGAATAGATTTGTGTGATCTATATCAAAATTTTTATCCATTGGTTCCAAACTGTGCAATGGAGGTTGGCTAGATGGGATTCCTGAAGGCTTTTAATATTTTGCACTGTCCCAACAGTGTAGTGGGGATTCCATGTGAAGGCACAAAATCTTCTTAATGAACTTGTTTTGAATTATTTCGAATAGAAATAAGAATTCTCATCACACACCCATCTCAGCTCCATAAAATATCTGCCTTATCATCTGGCCTTAAATTATTTTAATTGCAGAGGTTACCAACTGTTCTTCTTTAAATAGGAAAAAAAAACACTCTAGAATAGTGTTCACAGAGTGCTTGGCAGTTGCTAAGAAATAAGTTAAATGTGTTTTCCATTAAAGAGACTTGAAAGTGAAATGCGATGCTCAGATTTTTAGCATTGCTGTATTTATCTGTTTGACAGATTAATTTTCCATCTATGTTTAATATTGCTTCTGCCAAAAACTACTACTACTACTATTTATCTGTCAAAAACTACCATCACTACTACAAAGACTACTATATTGTTTTGTTAAATTTATCTTCAGCTTTCTCTTTTTATAGTAAACAGGCAGTCTGGCCAATAATCTTCTAAAGCCAATATCAGCACAAATAATAACAGCAAATAAGAAATAAGGGACATCAGCATACATTAATATTGAAGTCTTATATCCATTAAATGAAGTGGAGAGGGAAAAAAACCTTCCTAACTTTCTGGCCATTACAAGATCAGTGATATAAAAATTGAATAAGAAGCAAGCAAATAAACAGTCCTGTTTAACTCTTCTCTCCAATAAAATAGACTCTAACAAGGACCCCTGTTGGTCTACACTTACATTGGCTCTAATCTATGTAATTCAATTATTAGTTTGTGAAGGCATTTATTGTTATCTGCCCTAGTTAGTTTCTCCCATAACTGAGACCTATCAATGCAATCAAAGATAGAGGTAAGGTCAGTTGTGTGGCAAAGAGTTATTTGGTCTGGTATATTTCTGAATAAGGGCCTTCAAAATGGTATAGTAATTTATTATGCAATATCCTTATGAATCATGTCTGTTCTGGATAAAATAGGTTGCTTCTTCCTTCAAATCCTCTAGTTTGTTCAAAAGATGCCTGGAATTCAGTTTAGAAGGAATATATAACAATCAAATTGAATGATAATTCACAGGTTTCTGTTGATTACCCTATTTGAAGTTTAGGTGTACTGTATTTTATTTCCATTGAGAAGGTATAATATATTATTTTTGAGAAGAACCTAATCAAGATGGACACTCACCAGGAATCATTCATCTTATATACCTCTGAAGGAATCATCTCCTTACCAGGAGCTTTTCTATGGCCAGTATAATCATCTGCTTATATCCAGATTTTGAGACAAATGGTCACTCTGTAGTATGTTTAGTTCAATAGAGAATGTTATTGGCTGAGTGTATGGGCAGCTATAATTAGAAAACAAATATGAGATCCAACTTTGAGATGCATGCATATGCCATGATTCTGGGTGGAAATCTCATTCAATTCCCAAATTTGCCTTTTGTTTTACTTTTAATTAAGCTGATGTTAGGTTCTTCCATTGATCCCTATAATAGGATAATTTCTTTGTCAATTCATCGTATTGGGATGGGGAATGACTGAATCAAGAAATATGTCCTTTCCTTTCTGCCTGCTTCAAGTTTCAGTTACACTCATACATGTGATTTTTCAGGAGATTACCAATTTTACTTCAAGGCTGGAAAGTTAACAATGAACCAAAGGAATGTAAAGAAAGCAAAAGCTTGCTCAAAAAGTCTGTTTTAAAACATGAGCATGCAGAAGAGTCATTCAAAGCCCAAGTTTCAGAGTTGTAGGTCAAATTTGTTAGCCAGTCCAAAGGTCGGAGATTCAAGAGCTAAATGTACCTATATGAGTGATGCATGAGTAATGCATATAAATAATCATATGGTCAGACATTTCTTCCAGCAAAGAGACATGCTTAGAGCTGCTTCTTACATAAGGTTATTGGCAGTTGTTACTAATTAGAAGGTTTACATGTTTGCCTGTGAAAGTCCAAAATAAACATTTGCTATTTTGCTGTTCTCTCCACTCATCAAGTGCATGGGTTGAGAGGTTTTATATAATCTGCTCAAGTGATGTTTATGTTTGATCAGCTTCATGTAACTCCTGACTTTGTCCTTTCTTGAGGCTGACATTCCAGAGGTTGAGCTGGAGCATCTTCTTTAGCAACATATTCAGACTATGAATTTGAGCCCTGAGCCTCAGCCATGAAATTCTGAACTCTTCTTGATAGCTTTCTGAGCGCTTTGGTTTTATTTCTACAGTCTTGCTTAAAGTATGAAATACATTGGAAACTAACTGAAATGCAAGATGCCTTTGATTCAGCATGTGTGGGATATTTAGAAAAAGAGCATTTTTTCTCACTGACATTGGGGTTCCATCTGAGATGGTATGTAACCTGTTGATGCCATCAAGAATAGGGGGCCAGAACTAAGAGTAGGTGATCACTCTCTGTTCTCCTATGGACTTCAAGGAAAGAAATGAAAAAGAGATCTGAATCTAATAGTTGATGCTGGCTCCAAATAAGCTTAAAGTCAGATTCAATAAGGAATCTATTTGCTTAGTATTTTTTCCATTTGTCCCCATCTCCTGGCACAGTATTTTTTTTAAATTTGGCAACTTTTTGATGTATGGACTTCAGTGCATGAAATTCTGGAGTCTACACATATTCTGGTTATCAAGTCTGAAAAGCACTAGCAGAAAGATTAATTTTAAGTTAGCATGTGATGAACTAAAACAACACATTAGGCTTCTTTCTGTACTGAATTTTGCCCCTTCAGGATTCATCTTCCAACAGTTACAAAGGGAAATCTTGGAACATCAGATAATTCAGGAGATCCATTGACATGTTTGGCCAGTATTCAGAAAGGGGTTGATAGTTTCACTGGTGTGGTAATTGACTGGATGGCATAGGCTTGGCTCAAGACTGAAAGGATCAAAAGTGGTTTAAAAACAGGCCATAAAAAGAGTGAAGGACTACTCATTTTTATTTGGCAGTTGCAGTCTCATGTTATCAATGAATAAAGGAAGTTAAATTATTTGAATATGTATTTTATTTATTTATTTTAGTTCTGAATATGAGTATGTGGTCCCTTTTAAAAGACAGGTCAGACTATTGTGCCAGAGACAACATAATCGTTGGCTTGTGTCAACTTTTCTATAAGTTTCGGAGTGTTTCAATAAATTGATGATGATAGATAGATAAATAGATACTGTAGATAGATAGATAGATAGATAGATAGATAGATAGATAGATAGATAGATTTATATGCTGCCTATCTCAACATCTCTCAGTGGCTTGCAGAATGCAGAATGATGAAAAGATTAAAAAGATAATACAAAATGATAAAAATTAAGAACATTAAATAAGAAACTAAAAGCCAAGAGGACAGGTAACATGGGGCTGAAGACCTTTCTATCCCATCATCCACTCTCAACACAGGGCCCTATTGGGGCACCAAGCCATCTAGAAGAGCCAAATTTTAAGGTGATTCCAGAAAGCCAGGATTTTGGGAGCTGACCTTACCTCCAAGAGGAGAATATTCTGAATGGTGTCCCATATTTTGCTTCTCATCATTTGGTTCTTTCAAAGTTTTCAAAGAAAAAACCCAAGAAAGTCCAGATACCTTTTGGAAAAAGCATCTTTGGAACAGTCATGACCTGGAAACTCCATAGACATTCCAAAGGATGAGAGCCACAGCAGGATCTTCTCCTGGACCCCACAAGCCAAAATTCTCCAGCAGAATGGAACCAAAGTATATCTCTTCCACTGGAATAAGTGGGATCAGAAAATACCATTGGATAAGACAGCCCCTCAGATGCCATGGACTGATGCCATAAAGTCTAACACCTTGAAATGAGCCCAAAAGCAAACTGGCAACCAGTGCAGCTCATGCAACAACTGTCTTATATATGCCCTCACCAAGGGACCACCAGGACTGTCCATGCTACTGCATGCTGTACCACTTCTAACTTCCAAATGCCCTTCAAGGATCACCCCATGTAGAGAATGCTCTGTATTTATTTGTTTGTTTATTCAATCTATATATCACTAATCTCACTTGGAAAATTTGCAGGATTCCAACTGAGACACGACCAGGACATAAGTGACTACATGCTAGATCTCACGTTTCAAGAAAAGGTGCTACTAGTACATAATATGAATTTGTGCAAAGATTCTCCTAGCCTGGTCTTTGAGAAGTAGTCATGGGACTAGGACAATGCCCCCCAAAGTTTGGGGCACCAGGGACTGGACTAGAGGGCAGTTCTTCCATGGACCAGGGATGTGTGGTTTTGTACACTGCCTGGATCCTATGCGTGTGTGAATGGAGCTTCACTTGCTTCTGTGGCCTGGTTCCTAGAGGGCTTCAGACTAGTGCCAATCTGCAGCCAGGAGTTGGGGACCCCTGGTCTAGGAGAATCTCCAGATTGTGCATGGGATGTATGTCATATACTAGTTGCTTAAAACTATGTGACAATGTTCTTGTTTCTTTATGTTGTTTTTAGTGATATAAGTAAAAGCTACAAGAAGTTCACAAATACGAGTGGGGTAATTTCATAACAGATGTTCCAGATAACTGACCCTGACGGGAGAAGGATTTGTTAGTAGACATTGTTAACGTAAACTACATCAGAGGAGAAATGGATCCTGTTGGAGTGAATCTTTAGAAGAAATATTTTCTATGCTAAAATAGGAGCTTTAATAATAATCCAGGAGCCTGGATAGCTCAACAGACTAAAAGCCTGTTATTAACATTCAGCTGTCTGCAATTATTGCAAGTTCGAATCTCCCCAGGCTCAAGGTTGACTCAGCCTTCCATCCTTTCTAAGGTAGGTAAATTGAGGACCCAGTTTGTGGGGGCAATAAGCTGACTTTGTATAAAATATATAAAAGTATGAAGGCTATTGCTTAACGCATTGTAAACCACCCTGAGTCTCCGGAGAAGGGTGGCATATAAATCTAATTAAAATAAATAAATAAATAAAACTACCACTATTTTACAATGTATTACAATCTTTTTACATTTACATTTACAATTTACTCTTTACAATCTTGTGTACAATGCAATTTATTCTCAAAAATTGTTAATGATTTATTACCAAAATTGAGAGCCATGAGAATATTGCTATACACAACTATTTTACACAAATGAAACCTGTGCTTTGCCCCTAGGAAAATATATCTATATGCAAACATTTTGCACAAATTTAGTCTATATAAAAGGCCACCTTTGTGCTACCAAAGCCAAAATCTCACATTATCTCCAAATAGAAATCCTATTCACAACACTTTTTAAGATTGTGGGAACACTTAATATCATCTGATAGTGCTTTGCTAATGTCAAAAGCAAGAGTCATTGTGGGCCTCAGATACCACTAAATACAGCTCCAAATGCTTCCAAGAAGGCCAATGATTAAGGATCCAAGATGTTGGCTCAGCAACTTTCAGTTACAAAAGGTTTAGCCCCCATCTCAGCTTGCAATTTCTTCCTTTTAGCAGGAACATGAAAGTAAAAGATAAAGGTACAGTTATATCAAATGCATAAGAAAGCATCAATGAAAGAAAATTTCAAATTTCCCTAGTTTAGACAGAATGTTCTTATTTCTCATACTATAGATGATTGGGTTGAACAGAGGTGGAAGAATGGAATATAGGACAGTTAATACTAAATCTAAGTAAGATGTGGAATTTGTGGCAGGCCTCAGATAGGCAAAGCTCACAGTTATTGTAAACATAGAATCAACTATAAGGTGGGGAACACAAGTAGAAAGGCATTTTGCCTTCCCTGTACAGATTGGATTCTCTACTCTGTGTTGAACATAACTTACAATGATAAAAATAAAGCAACCTAACCCCCCCAAAGCACTTGCCACAAGTACTCCAACTTCAGCTAGATTAAAGTCAGAGCAAGATAGATTTAGTAAGTATGGAATTTCACAGAAAAACTGGTTGACAATATTAGAACAATAATGGATTGAAAAGGTGTCACTGGTACGCAGCATTCCATAGAGAAGACTAGCGACCCAACAAGAATCATTATTTCAGTGCAGATTTTCCAATTCATCACCATCTCATAATGCAATGGTTGGCAAATGGCAACATACCTATCATGTGTCATTGCTGTGAGAAGAAAGAAATCAGAAGCTACAAAAGAAACAAAGAGGAAGACTTGAGCAATACAACCAAAGTAAGAGATGCACCTGGTGTCCTTGAGGGAATTTATCATGGATTTGGGAACAATAACAGAAATCAATCCCAGAACTTGCATAGCCAAATTTACCAGAAAGAAGTACATGGGTGTGTGTAGTTGATAGTCAAAAATTATTGTAAAAATGATTAGAAGGTTTCCTATTATTGTTGCGAAGTAGAATACTAAAAATGAGAAGAAGTGTATAAGTTGCAGCTGTTGAGCTTTTGAGAATTCCAGGAGCAGAAAATGAGAACGTACTGTGATCACATTATCCATTTTTCATGTATGACCAGACCAGAAGCATATCATATCTGCAAAGAAGCAGAGGGGATAGTTAAAATGAAATAAAATGTACAAAGCTTTAATATTTAGTTAGAATAAGCATAAAAGTGGATATATTCTAGAAAAAACACATGCATTTCTTTATATTTCTGTCCATGTGAAAGAAAATGAATCACTAACCTTGAATTATCTTTTCCCATTATCCCTCCCATTCCTATTCCTTGTTGTAATAACCAAATGTTTGTCTAGGATCTGAAAGACTCAATTCAGTTCACCTTCAATTATGGAGGTTTAGTATTTAGCTTTGAATCATTCCTATAGAGTTTTAATGATGATGAAAAAGGAATGATATGGTTGGTAACTTGAAGTCCTACAAAATAGGCAGGACCCAATTTTAGTAAATCAGTGCATAAAAGAAAATGCTGTTTTTATTGTGAAAGTTTGAGGGCCAGGATTTTCCAGTAGCATGTATGACAGGAATAGCATGTATAACAGAAATAGTGATTAGGAGAGGGACAGATTTTGTCAGGGGTTCTGGGAACATGAACTCAGATTTTGACTGTAAAAAAAGAGAAAAGAATCCTTTAAACAAATAAATATTAAATTCTAATAGAAGAGAATCAAAGGCCTAAAAATAGAAGATGAATTTATAATTTCACGGCATTTTTTATATCCTCAGATCTGGAACTAGCAAATAAATAAATAAATAAATCCATAACAATAGTACTACATAAGGCTCCATTCTTATGGAGACACACAACCTACCCAAATACACTCAGATCAAATAACCTACTGTGTTTCTCAGAAAATAAGACCGAGTCTTATTTTCTTTTAGGCTTGAAAATAAGCACCTGGGCTTATTTTTCAGGAGGTCTTACTTTTTTTTTGAAGTGCAGCAGGCCGGACTTGGTGAGCTGGACGTGCCGTGGACTCACCGTCACCACCCAGGAAGAGAAGAATACACTGGAGCATAAATGCTGGGCCCTTGCCGGACTCAGAAGTGAAGGATCCTGCGAGCATCCCAGGCACATAAAGGCCGCAAAAATCCCCAAACTGATTACAACTTGAGCGAGCCATGCTCAGGAGTGGTGGCACCACCTTGAGATTTATCATACTAGCGCAGCCTCTTGGAGCAGGACCCTGCAAGGCTTGTTGTGGCATTGCACTCAGCAATGGCTGCACCTCCGCGAACTTCATCACACTGGTGCAACTGGCATCCTGCCATGAGCGGCTGTGCCAGTGTGTCCAAACTTGCAACTGTGCCACCACTCACATATGCAACACTACAACAAGTCTTGCAGGGTCCTGGGATATGCTGAAGGTTCGGAATGGAGCCTTTTTCATGAACAGCAGGGAAATGGGGAGGGGAATTTTCCTTTGCTCAGTCTGTGCTGAGCTGTGCTGAGCCCTCCCCATTTTCCTGCCTTTTGCGAAGACAACTCCACTCCAAGACTTCAGCATATCCCAGGATTGCAACACTGAAGGCGCCATTCTGAACCTTCAGCACTGCAATCCTGGGATACGCTGAAGGCTCAGAATGCCTCTGCTTCAGCGAAGAATGACTTTTGCTTGTCTCTTTCTCGGCACAGCGCTTCTGCCTGTTGGGCCACTTCCCAAAGCCAGCAGGTCTGCTTTTTTCTCATGGGAGGCTTGCGTGGTAGCACCAACAGCAGGTGAAGGCAAAGGCACGGGGGAGGCAGATGCGATCCCAATGCACCAGTCCCTTCATCCCACTGTCTCTTGGGTTGCCTGCAGCTGCACAAGCACCAGCATGGGGCATCTGGATTGTCTGCCTCCCCCATGCCGGTGCTGATGTTGCTGCACAAGCCTCACGCGAGCCTCCCAAAAAGAGGGAAAAAGCAATGCAGCTGGCCACAGAGCTGCTGGCTTCGGGGAAGTGGCCCAACAAGTAGAAGCATTGCACCCAGAAAGAGACGGGCAAAAGCAGTATTTGCACTGCCCCAAGTGACCAACGGGCTGCAGTTGCAGCCAGACAGTCCTCCCCACACACCCACACTGCCATTCATGCTGGCCATGCCCATCCCCCCGAACTTATTTTCAGGTAGGGGTAATATTTGATATTTGATATTCTTATTCCTCATACTATTGATGATTGGGTTGAAGAGGAGTGGACGAAGGGAATATAGAATAGTCAAACCCAAATCTAAATCAGATGGGGTGTCAGACGGATGTCTCATATTGACAAAGGATCCAGTTAATACAAAGATAGATATTACAGTAATATGGGGAACACAAGTTGATAAGGCTTTTAGCTTTGCTTGTTCAGAAGGGATTATTTCAGTGGTGGGATTCAATTTTTTCAACAACCAGTTCTGTGGGTGTGGCTTAGTTGGGGGTGTGGCTTGGTGGTTATGTGACTGGCTGGGCGTGGCTAGAAGGTCATGTGACTGGCTGGGCGTGGCTAGATGGTCATATGACCGGGTGGGCGTGGCTAGATGGTCATGTGACCGGGTGGGCATGGCTAGCTGCACAGGGACTACTCAGAGGGCTGAAAAAAGTGATTTCTGACAGGTCCTCGCACTTTTGACCGGTCTTTGCACTTATGACTGGTCATCATTTATGCCCATTGTAGCATTCTTAACAACCATGTCACTCATTTCACAACTGCTTCTCTTCACCATGGTGACAAGATAAGGCAAAAACATAAAATGTGAGGACAGTCGTAAGTTCGAGGACTGCTCAAAAGTGCAAGGACCAGTCAAAAATAACTTTTTCAGCCCTCTGAGTAGTCCATATGCATAAAAGGATACAGCAATAGAGAGGGATGAAGGAAGGGAAGGGAAATTAGAGTAGGAGTGAGGGTAAGAGAGGGAGGAAGAGAGGAGGAGAAGGAGAAAGGAAGAGGAAGTAGGGAGGAGGGGGGGAAGAGAAAGTAAGAAGGAAAGAAAAGAGAGAGGTGGTAGGTTTGAGGAGAAAGATTGCTGTACAATAAAAAAGATGAAAGGGAAGAAAGCCAACCCCAAACAAATATAAAGATATTAAGATAAAGAATGAATTGTTAAACTTTAAAGAATAAAAGAGAACACACATACAAATATACAATGTATTTTCTTTGAACAGAGTATTTGGCCAGTTCACAAATTTAAACAGTGTTTAGTCATTTCAATTAAATTTACAATTTCTATATTTCCTTTTTGCCATATTTATTCCTCATCTATTTTTTTTTAAAAAAACAATATTACCCTTCATCCTCATCTCTAATCTTAATCAAATTCAATTTTTCCTTTCTATTCTATATTATACCCCTTCCCATTGTCATATATTTTTATATCCATCCTCACATTGGTTAATTATGTAATATTACAGTTGTTTAATATAAATTCAACATTTTAATATAAATCAATTAGTTATATAACTATCTTTTTTGTATATTAATCAATATGAACATGAATATTCCAATTATTTCCATGCAATCCAATTTCTTACAAATCAATTAATTATATTTACCAATAATAATAAACCAAATAATTTCTCCCATATATTCCTCCAAACCACAATTTATCCATTTCTGCTTTCTACACAATATACAATTAATAGTATCTCAATTATTACAATTCCCTAGTTAAATAGAGCTTTTTTGTCTTTTGTGTTTTAAAATCTTGAACTCTCCTCTTTTGCCCTAAATTTCCCATTGTTTGCAGTTTTGCACCTACCTTTTTTGGTGAGGAAAAATAAATCTCTCTCTGCCTCATTTTGTCACATTGCAGCAAAGACCCTGCTTTACTTTCAGTTTCGCTTTTTCAGCATAGCTAGGGGAAAAAATATCTGCTCCAGCACTCTTTGCAGCTAACAACAGAGCCCTGGCAAAACAGCTGAGAGCAAATCAGTTGAGAGTCTGGAGGCGGATCTAATCAACTTGTGCTAATTAACCGATGCTGAAGCTGAAGGGGCTGTTTTTTCTTGCTGTTTGCTTGCAAGGAGGTAAGTGCTGCGAGGCACAGGCCAAAGGGTGGGGGCCACCCTCCTTGCCACTTAGCCCCCCCTGCCGCCCCCTTGCCTCTTACAGTCCCCTAAGGCATTACCCCCAGGGGGCGGTACCGCCCACTTTGGCAATCACAGG
Source organism: Pantherophis guttatus (assembly GCF_059756535.1). NCBI lineage: Eukaryota > Metazoa > Chordata > Lepidosauria > Squamata > Colubridae > Pantherophis > Pantherophis guttatus. Next base: position 36,831,905 of record NC_142066.1, on the reverse strand, counting down.
CTTAACTACTTAACAACCGGTTCTTCCGAAGTAGAATCCCACCACTGGGTCTACCCATTTATTTTTGCAGGCATAGGTCTACTCATTTGTTTTCTTTTAACACTGATCAGCTGTAGGGTGGCCCTTTGAAGCCCCGCAGCAGCTGCGAGGCCAATAAAATTATAAAAAATACACCGAACCGTTTGTTAAATTGCTGGCTCACCCACCCCTCGCCCAGTGGTGCAGAGGGGTGGTGAAAGGGGCGGGGAGAGCCAGCAATTTAACAAACGGTTCGGCCAAACCACCTAGAACCAGCAGAATCCCACCACTGGATTATTTGTACTGCCTTGAAGATCATTGCATATGATATGATAATAAAAGTAAAACAAGATAATCCTACAATGGCACTGACCAAAATAACCCTAACTTCTATTAAATTGATTCCAGAGCAGGATAGCTTAAGCAATTATGGAATATCACAGAAAAACTGGTTTACAATATTAGAACACAAAGGGCTGGAAAATGTGCCAGCGGTATGCAACATGCCATAGAGAAAACTGGAAATCCAAACCAGACTCACAATTTCAGTGCAGGATTTTGAATTAATCAGTGTCTCATATTGGAGTGGGTTACAAATCACAACATACCAATTATATGCCATTGCTGTGAGGAGGAAGAAATCAGAAGTGGTAAATGAGATAAAGAGAAAGACTTGAGCAACACAACCCAAGTAAGAAATGTATCTGGTATCTAGAAGGAAATTGACCATGGATTTTGGAACAGTCACCGAAACAGAGCCTAGGTCCTGCAGTACCAAATTCATTAGAAAGAAGTACATTGGTCTATGCAATCGATGATCAGAAGTTACTGCAGATAGGATGAGAAAATTTGTTGTTAGTGTTGCTAAATATAATACAAAGAACATGAAAAAATATAAAATCTGCAGATGTCGATTTTTTGAGAATTCCAGGAGCAAAAAGTAAGACACTATAGTTTGATTATCCATGTTTCATTATGACAAAGCTGAATGGCAAAACTGCAAGGAAGCAGAGGAGAAGGATGCAATTAGACAAAATTTGAGAAGTAGCTTTTTGATATTGAGAATAGAAAACAAAAAGAAACATAAAGCATGGAGAGAATAAACATAAGATCACACTATAGAAAATACCAGTATCAATCAGACTATGCTGTCATTTTATATCCATCTATACTCAAGAACCAACCACCAACCTCAATATTTCCTTCTTCCCTCTTTCCAGTTCTGTTAATTCATTTACTTATCAAAAGGAATATTAGAATTAGGAAAACCCTGTTCCAGTCCATTTTCAACCATGGAAGTTTACTGAGAATATTTGAACCAGTCGCAATCTCTCACCATTTGTACAAGCTTTGGTAGTATTGGAAAATTGGAAGATGTGCTTTGTATGTGCCTTGTGCATTTAGAGGAAATGACATGTAAATTTAGCAAATAAATATAAAAATAAATTGCTAGGTTTTTTTACTTGGAAATCTTCAGGACGGGACTTCCTGTGTCTCCGCGAACGCCGATGGATGCTCCTTCAGGAGCTCTAGCCCGTGATTCCGTTAGCCACTAGAACAGTGAAAATCAGCTGTCTAGTGGCTCGAAACTCTCCCCCAGGGAAAAAGGGGGAGAGAAGAGCAGAAGGGTCTGGGTAGAGCTCCCCTAGACCCCCAGGTTTTTCTTTTTAAGCCTGGGGTTTGCAGGGTGAGAGCTCCCTGAAAGCCCTTCAGTTGCTCCGGATCTGGGATGAGTCTGCTTTTTGCAGACCGAGGTGTCGCAACCACACCCGCAATGCAATTTTAAGGATTATAAGAAATTTGGACTTTGGATGCTGGCAGAGCAAATCAGAAGAACAAAAAACGCAAGTACTGATCTTTAAACTCTATTTAAAAAGGGAAATAATGGCGCCTGAGGGCGTGAAAATGAAACTTACTAGTGAAAGTGCTTCTTAACGCTTGTAACATTGTTAAAGCTACTGGATTACACATTAAGAAAAAGATTTAAAGTGGAAGCGGAATGGAAAAGACTATGGTATTGACTTCAACTAATTTACATTTCTAAATTGTGCGGAAAATAGTTAGACTTTTTGACCTGATAGCTGAATAAATATAAAGTGAAGATTGAAATATGGCTGACAATAGGGCTGGAGGATCATTGTCTGGTGAGTCAGCAAACTCACAAGTTGTGACTGTAAAGGTTTTTCAAGAACATTTAAACTCTTTTACTTCTACTTTCTTGGAATCAATTGACAGAACTTTTCAAAAATATAACTTGGAGAATAACAATGATTTGCTGGCTGGAAAAGATGATGAAATTAACCAGAATAATGTGACTTTGGAGGATAGAAAAGCGGCTGTCAGGATTGAGATGGAGGTTAGCACAGCGGAAATAGAGGCTTTGGCAGAGGCTTCCACACAACTAATTGAAAAGCAACAAGTAGACTGTTTACTGCAAATCAATAAATTTTATTGTGACAATTCTTGGTCTTACAGACAGAGGAATGAACTGATTGATTATATAAGCAGGAAGAGTCGAAATGGGGGTTTCAAATCAGAGGAAATGATTCCAAGAAGAGAACAAGTTTTCAAGATACATCAACCTCAAATCAAAATTCCAAAATTTTCGAAAATAAAAGCAGGGGGAGGAGCAATGCTGAAGAAGAAAGTATTACTGAAGAAGAAGGACTGGAAAAAATATAGAAAGAAAGGAAGAAAGGAAGATTAATTTCTTTTGAGGAGGATTTTAGTAATAATTATTGTTTTATTGAAGTAAAAAGGCTTAATTAGAATCGTATAGCTTTTTGAAACTTATTGAAGTATTAAAATGGTTAACTTAAAAGTTAATGGATAGTTTTTTTTAAAAAAAGTTTTGAAACTAAAGTTTACTGTTTCATTGAAGTAAAAAGGCTTAATTAAAATTGGATAGCTCTCTAAAACATTGAAGTATTAAAATGGTTAACTTAAAATTTAATGGATAGTTTTTTTAAAAAAAAGTTTTGAAACTTATATTTTGAAGAATGTCTTATTGATAAGAAGGTATGGAAAGGATCTTAGCAACAAATGTGAAATGTGATAAGAGAATTTATAAAAGAAAGGTTGATGAATAATTTTTAAAAGGAGAGTTAAAGAGTGTGAGGGAGTTTTGAATCCTGTAGTAAATTAGTTTATTTTAGATTAGGTTTGTTAAATGTTATACCCTGTTTTTGGTCTGGGAAGTCAGGTGTGTGCGTGTGTGGGGAGTGGGGGGTTGAAGGATGGTTGGGGATAAAATTGTTGTTGAAAAGAAATTTTTTTTTACTAAAATAAAATGATAGATAAATATACTAATAGAAAAGTAAGAAATTTGGGGGGAATGTCACAATAAATGAAATGATAAAATTAAGGTATGATAAATACTGGAGGAATAACAAGAAGATACAAAAGATGTACTCAGATGATACACTGTATGATTGATTAAGAATTGTATGTTTGTTTGTTTATAAAATAAAAAATTTATGTTGAAAAAAAAAGAAAAAAAAGAAATCTTCAGGACAGAAAATACCACATTGCTTTGTGTGTGTGTGTGTGTGTGTGTGTGTGTGTGTGTGTGTGTGCGCATGGATGAGTGTTTATGTGATAAACAAATGTGTTTCCTTGGTTGCTTCTTAACAGAATCAACTTATTGCAGTATATGACAACTATGAATTCATGCTGGAAAGCAATATGAGTTCTTCAGTTTTTCCACACATTTAGGGCTATATATTTTCATATATATTTCTAGCTAAATTTTAAAATTCTTTCTTCAATCAAAAGCAATAGTTTCAGATTGTCAGTATAAATATATTTTATGTCCAAAGGATAATGATATCATTTTGGTGAGGCTAATTTACCTATTAGTTATCAGTTTATCCAGGAAATTTCATTTCAATATTCTCTTTTATGCATAATGGTTTGAGATGTATATTTCTGTAAATTGTAAATATCTTTACAATTTCTGCACTCACCATTTAAAAGTATTAATATGATAAATATGTAATAATACCTATTTTTTTATGATACTCCTACTCTTTATTCTGATTCATCATTATGTTAAATCCAATGTTTGAGGTTGAAATTTCCAGGAAAACAAGCCTCTATTGTCTTCCCCCAAATAGCATATATTGTTCTATATCACAGCATAAGTTTGTGTAAAAGATGGTGGAATCCTCTTTTAAATCTGCAAATTATAGAAACAAGTTTTACATATAATCAAGTCAGCCATATGTAAAATAAATTACTGGAAGAAAAGCAATGTTGTTTTTTTTCTTATGACTCACTATTTTTCTTCATAAAATATTTTTCTTCGTAATATTAAAAAGTGATCTATCAAAAAATGATTGGTATGTTGCTCATTTTCAGGAAGTGAAATACATCTACAGTGAAATAAGAGGTTTATATTCAAAATGTGTATGGATATATTTTTGTGTGTCCCAGGGCTCAGAAGTACCAAATTAAAACTAATGTAATCCAACTTCCCTCAATATATACTTGTTATATAGGATAGATAAATAAGCAATGAGTGTTCAGCCTTGTCTCCAGATAAATTGATGTTTTCTTTCTTGATTTAATGTAATGCAATCTTTTGAGGAAAATTTTATTTTTCTAATTCATATATTTCTTGAATTCAAATTCTGTTATCTTTCAAACAAATTCAATAGATGAAGAAATAAATACATAAACTGGAGCAAATTAATGGGTTATTTTTTCCTCTGTTATGGTGTAGAAGAGAACAGACATAAACTTGAAGGAAATATGAGGCAGCTATTATAAAAAGATATGCTAAGATGGAAAGAATAAAGAAAAAAATCAAAATGGGCCTATTTTGAGTCTGATATGAGAGAGAGGGAAAGAGAAACACTGTCAGGCTTTCAGGATTCTGTTATTATAGCCACTAACCTTAAGTTCTAGTATTGCTTATAGTGTCTATTTCATGACTTGGTCTATCTTACACAGCTAAGAGATAACATAATTGGGAATTTTAAATTTGGCCAAAATTGAATTATTTTAATATGGTTTTTAAATTTGTCTTGTATATTGTTTTATTATGGCTGTTCACCACCCTGAGTCCTTTGGGAGAAGGGCGGTATAAAAATATAATTAAATAATTAAATAAATAAATAAATAAATAAATAAATAAATAAATAAACAAACAAACAAACAAACAAACAAACAAACATAGATTTCTGTAGATCTAGTTATTTGTAGGGATAATGTTTTATTATTTCTTCAGATTTGAGAGAAAGAAAAGGAACTTTGGAAGTGTTTGAAAAGTTAGCATTGATCCAAATTTGTCATTGTTCTCTTCGTAATGTAATCGATTTAAAACTTTAATCAAACACATAGTTCATATTGAAATATATTTTAAATACATCTTCCTGCCAAATCATCTTGGGGGGAAAACACTGCAAATTGTTAAGAACTCCATACCTGATATGAAGATGCATTGCAAATAAATAGCTGAATATATAGTCATGTGAAAAAGTAACTACATCCTCTTTAAATTCTATGGTTTTCTGTGGCTTCTTAATTTTCGCTTTCTTTTTGTAAAATAAGTGATGATATAGTGAAATACATCATGTGTTGTTGTTCATCTGAGGCTGTATTTTCCTACTTCTAAGAACTGCTAAGGACCAGATGATTTTTACTATGTCCTGATATGTAAAACCATAGAACACAAAGAGATTGTAGTTACTTTTTCACATGACTGTATAACAGCTATCAGGATAAAAAGTTCTAGTGCTACTATTAAATTTAAAGTACAGTTATAGCTTCTTTATGTGACAACTTTGTGTAGGCGTTAGGCTTCTCCTTATTCATCTTTTCTCTCACCACTTCTTTAATGCTTGAAAAAGGTAGGTAAACTACAAGGCACATATGTGTTTAACTGCACAATAGGATGTTTTGTTTTATAGGGTGAACTTGTTTTACTTTTTGCCACTACAGACAGATAATCTATTACCCTTCCTTTATATGTCATTTGCTATTTCAATAACCCTTTCATGATGGAAAAAGTGGGGCAAATAATGAAATAGTGTCATACCATTGTGATGAAGGTATTTTTCCCCTTTGCATGTGCATTATGGCCCCCATACATTTATATGTAGAAGAACTTGAGTAGTACTGGCATGACATACACACATCATGGTTCTGAAGAAATAGCAGATTCGGAGACCGGAAGTTGATGCTGCAGCAAGAGGGACGGGTGATTTTGGAGCTCCAGAATCACCACCAATAGCCCCGCTATTGGACCCCACAGTCTAGATTTGACTGTGGCAATGGAGGGCACCTCCTGTTGATCTCAGGGACATCGCAAAGTCCCTGATTGATCCAGGAAAGCCCTTTTTCCAGCAGCGGGGAAGCAGCCATTGTGGCTGCCAAGGCTGGGGCAGCTTCGGAGGAAGAAAGAGGAATGACAGCTATCCGATCTGGTGAGAGAGCTTTATTTTGACTGACAAGTTCACCTTAAGAGATGAGTGAGTGGATGATTATCTAAAGGAAGTTAAGCAGCGAATTTATTTTGAATAGACTATTTGAAACCTGATTGCTGATTGGAATGGCTTTTAAACTAATTGTTTTTTAAGACCAAGACTGGACTGAATGAGAAGAAGAGGAAGGCATTGATTTTTGGGACTGGGCTTTGTTTTTTTAAAAAAAAGAAAGAATCTTGTCTGAATTGTGATTGATCCATTGTGAAGCCTTTCCTCTGATTTTTTTTCTTTTATAACTTTTCCTTTTTTTAAAAAAAACTTTCAATAAAGAAGATTTGGATTTTTAAAGTAGGAAAGCTAAGAGAGTGAAAGTGCTGCCATCTACTGGGGAAAAGAAAAGAAGAGAAGAAATTCAGTTGCAATGTATCCAGGCAAAGGACAAAGTAAATTTAGAAACAAAGAGATGGGAAAAATAATACAAGAATATTATAGGCAACTTTATAAAAGAGAGCAGATTGAAGAGGGGAAAGTTAAAAAATACCTACAGAACGCAAAACTACCTTTGATTCCCAAGGACATTGAAGAAATGCTAAATTGGCATATAATAATGATGGAACTAACAGAAGCAATTAAGAAACAAAAAAATGGAAAGACACCAGGACCAGATGGTTTGCCTGTTGAATATTATAAGACATTACAAGAATCCTTCTGCCTCCCACTTTTGGAAGTTATGAATGAAGTAATGATAAATAAAACAATACCCCAATCATGGACTGAGGCTTATATCACACTGATTCATAAAGAAGACACAGACCCACAGCAAGTTAAAAACTATAGGCCTATATCCCTGCTAAATTCGGACTATAAAATATTTGCTTCAATACTGGCAGAAAGACTTAAGAGATACTTGAATAACTTTATACATCCAGATCAAAATGGATTTCTTCCAAAAAGACAAATTAGAGACAATATAAGAATAATTTTGAATACACTAGAATATTATGAAGCACATCCTGAAAAACAAATGGCCTTGGTATTTTTAGATGCACAAAAAGCATTTGACAATCTGAATTGGCAATTTATGATGTTACAAATGGAAGAGATGGGCTTTGGAAAGAAATTTATTCAGGCAATTGAAGCTATATATACGAAACAGATGGCAAAGGTAATGATTAATGGAGAATTAACTGATGCTATTGAAATAGAAAAAGGTACTCGACAAGGATGTCCCTTATCCCCATTGCTATTTATATTGATGTTGGAAGTGCTGAATAGAAATGTTAGAGAAGAAAAACAGATAAAAGGAATGAAAATTAGAAAGGAAGAATATAAATTACAAGCTTTTGCTGACGACCTGGTTTTTATTATTGAAGAACCATTAACATCAATAAATAAATTGATAGAAAAAATAGGTGAATTTGGGGAGGTTGCTGGTTTGAAAATTAATAAAGAGAAGATGAAGATAATGACCAAAGATATGTTAAAAAACAAAAAGAAGAACTGAGGGAGATCTCTAAGATGCAGGTCACAAATAAGGTAAAATACTTGGGGATTCAATTAACAGCAAGATGTAGTTCTCTTAAAGAAAATAATTATAATAAGCTCAAGCAACAGATAGGACAGGATCTGGTGAAATGGGGAAACTTGCAGCTATCTTTGATTGGTAGAATTGCAACTATTAAGATGAATATTTTACCTAGAATCTTGTATCTTTTTCAGACAATTCCTGTAAAGTTGGGTAAGGAATTTTTTGCAGACTTAAATAAAATGGTTTTGAAATATGTTTGGCAGGGAAAGAAGGCAAGGATAAAACTCAAACTGTTACAAGATGCTAAGATGAGGGTGGTTTTGGATTGCCGAATTTTGAATTATACTATCAAGCAGTTTGTTTAATGTGGATTAAAGAATGGGTAACATTGAAAAACGCTAGATTATTAAATTTGGAGGGACATGATTTGCTGATGGGATGGCATGCTTTCTTATGGTATAAAAGAACTAAAATTCAGGGGTATTTTAGAAGACATCAGATACGTGAAGCTTTATTTTTGACATGGGAGAAGATTAAAAAATACCATTACTTGAAGATTCCAGTCTGGGTATCTACAATTGAAGCTTTTTCTTATCCAGTGGTATTTAGAGGGGAGCAAATTGTTAGATATAATGAACTATTGGATGAAAAGGGTGAACTTAAATTGAAACAAAACTTAGAAGATCAGGGAATTAAGATAGATTGGTTTTCATATATGCAAATACTTTCTAGATATCGAGAAGATTTTAAACAAGAAGGTATTTATAGTATTTTGACTGGTTTAGACAAGATACTAATGGGTTCGGATGACCATGTAATTAAAAAGTTATATGGATATTTACTTGAAGTAAAATTGGAAGAAGAACAAGTCAAAGAATCAATGATAGCATGGAGGAAAAATTTTGGTTATAGTATTGATTTAGAGAAATGGCAAAAATTGTGGTTACATAATTATAAAATGACAATGTCAACAGCATATAAAGAGAATTTGTATAAGATGTTTTACAGGTGGCATCTATCCCCGACGAGAATAGCCAGGATGTTTAAGAATAAATCGGAGAAATGTTGGAAGTGTCATCAAACTCCAGGATCGTATTACCATATGTGGTGGACATGCATGGAAGCAAGGAGATTTTGGACTAAAATACATACGTGGTTAGAAAAAATGATAAAGAGGCATATTGACTTTAAACCAGAAATATTTTTATTAGGAATTTTACCAGAGACATTTAATAAAGAATTACAATACTTAATTGTGAACATTTTAACTGCAGCCAGAATTGTATTTGCCAAAAACTGGAAAGGAGAGAAGATAATTACTGATGGAGAAATTATTATGAAAATGTTGGATTGTGCTGAAATGAGTAGATTGACATTTAAAATAAGAGAACAGGAAGATAAACAATATTATTTGATATGAGAGATATTTTATCAATGGTTTGACAAAAAAGTATGGAGATGAGATAGCATATATGAAATGCTTAAATATTTATCTTCAGTTTAAGTAAAGAATAATTGTTATATGATGAGATCTGGAAAATTGTAAGCACAAAATGATTTTAACCAATTGAGATGCTGTCTATAATTGTTTGTAAGGATGATATTTTTATGTTTTTTTATTTTATTTTATTTTTTTATTTTAATCTAAAATAAAACTTTTTTTCAAAAAAAGAAAGAAAGAAATAGCCAGATTCTGCTAAAATCTTGAATTCCAAGAACATTACCAGACTCATCTAAAATGGTTCCAATGTTAGTCTCTTAAAGGTTTTATCTCCCAGGAGTGCATCTCCTGTTCCCTATGACTATCATTAAGTATTGTAAGTGTTGTACCTTATGATTCTTGATGAATGTATGTTTTCTTTTATGTACACCAAGAGCGTATGCACCAAGACAAATTCCTTGTGTGTCCAATCACACTTTGCCAATAAAGAATTCTGTTCTGTTCTGTTCCGTTCCGTTCCATTCCGTTCCGTTCTGTTCTGTTCTATCTAATAAATTCAGCCAAATCCACTTGTAATGAAAGAATCAATCCAGATTTTCATATTTTATTTCATTTTTCAATATGCAAGTTGATATATTTACAATCACAGAAGTCACATTTCCAGATATCTCATATTCCTATTTTTGATGCTACTGATGATTGGATTGAACAAGGGTAGAAGAAATGAATAGAGGAAAGTTAATGTTGAATCAAAATAAGATTGAATATTAAAGGGTGTTCTCAGATAAACCAGGCATGTAGTTAAATAAAATATGGAAACATTTTTAACATTCTACCTTCTTTGCCTAGAAGTTATTTTCCACACTGATAGAAATTTGTAGCTCAGCATTGAACTATGGGGTCTTGATGTTCTTTGAGCTTGGCAGTTTCCTTGCAGACATTTCATTACCAAATTAAATAACATTATCAGTGCACTGATTATGTTACTTAGTTTGGTAATGAAAAGTCTGCAAGAAAATCACTACACTCAGAGAGCATATTTTCCACACTTCTAAATCATGATATAGGACACATTGATAAAATTGACGCATGATAAGGGAAAATCAATTTTATACAGGAAAGCCCAGGAGAAAATAGATAGTATTAAGCCTCCTTGCAATTACAATTGATTTCCATAATCACATTATATCACAATGCTTACTTCAATTAAAAAAAAGGAGTTGTCAGCCTGTTCCATGCCAGAGCTGCAAAACATCCACATTTAGTATCTATAAAGGGCATTGATAGTAAGTAAGGATGTACGATTTTTGGTAAGCAACTTTCAAGTTCTACCTTTCTTCTTGATTAAGAGGTGGAATTATCCCCCTTATAGCTATGTCTCCCATTTTAACAACCTTTTATTCAGAGAATTAAAGGAAAAGAAAGGAAAATGGAAAATTGTGGGGAAAATAATAGAAACCACAATAAACAAAAATTTCAGAATCTCCACAGTTTAGAAAGAACAAATTTGATATTCTTATTCCTCATGCTATAAATGACTGGGTTGAACAGGGGTGGAAGAAGCGAATACAGAAAAGTCACCCCAAAATCTAGGTAAGAACTGGTGTTAGAGGAAGGTCTCAGGTAGGCAAAGGATCCAGTTAATAAAAACATAGATACTACTATAAGGTGTGGAATACAAGTTGATAAGGCCTTTTGCCTTCCTGGTTCTGAAGGGATTCTTAGCACTGCCTTGAAGATCATGGCATAAGATACAATTATAAAAGTAAGACAACCTAGTCCTGCAATAGCACTGGCCACAAGAATTCCAACTTCAACTAGACTGAAGCCAGAGCAGGATAGCTTTAGCAACTGTGGAATTTCACAGTAAAATTGGTTGACCACATTAGAACAAAAATGGATTGAAAAAGTGCCAGTGGTATGCAACATTCCATAGGCAAGATTAGCAGCCCACACCAGAATCATCATTTCACTGCAGGCTTTCCAATTCATAATCTTCTCATAGTGCAAAGGATGGCAAATGGCAACATACCGATCATAAGCCATGACTGTCAGAAGAGATAAATTAGAACCCAGAAAGGAGACAAATAGAAAAACCTGAACAACACAACCAAAGTAAGAAATGTGTCTAGTACCTATGAGGGAATTCACCATGGATTTGGGAACAATGACAGAAACAGAGCCTACATCTTGCAGAGCCAAATTCATCAGAAAGAAGTACATGGGTTTGTGCAGTTGCCGATCAAAAGCTATTGCAGAGATGATAAGAAGATTTGTTGTTGTAATTGCCAGGTATAACAGAAAAAATAAAAAGAAATGTAGCAGCTGCAGTTGCCGGGTTACTGAGAATTCCAAGAGCAGAAAATAAGGCGTTGTGGTTTTATTATTCATGTTTCATTCATAACAAAATTGCATGGCATAACTGGAAGGAAGCAGAGAAGTTGCAATTAGATAAAGTTTGGGAAGTAGCATTTTGATATGTGTTGAGATCAGGAAACGAAAATCAAAGTAAAGCATTGACAGAAGGAATAGAGGATGAATAGAAGATCAGAGCATAGGAAAAATAGATATAGGATAGGTATATATGGTATGAGAGCATACACTTGTCAATTTCTATCCATCTGTTCTAAAGAAACATCCACCTACTGAATATTTTTCCCTTAATTCTTCTTCCAGTTCTCTTATTTCATGTACTTTTCAGAGGAGTACTTAAAATTAGAAAAACCCATCTGACTCAATTGTCAACCATGGAAGATTACTGGGACTATTTGAATATGTCACAATTTCTCACCACTTGTACAAAATTGTTGAAGTGTTGGGAAATTGGAGGATGTGCTATGTATATAGGCAAGAAAGAAACAACGGTTGGAAACTAATCAAGGAGAGAAGCAACCTAGAATTAAAGATAAATTTCTTAATGGTGAGAGCAATTAATCAATGTAATAATTTGCTTTCAGAAGTTGTGGGTGCTCCATCACTGAAGGCTTTCAAAAAGAGACTGGACAACCATTTGTCTGAAATGATATAGGGTTTCCTGATCAATCAGGGGGTTGGACTAGAAGACCTCTGAGGTCCCTTCTAACACTATTATTCTATGTGCCATGATTGTGCTCTGTGCTTCTAGAGGGAAGACAGTGTATATTTAGCAAATAAATATTAAAATACATTGCAATCTCTTTTACTTCAAAATCTTAAGGGCAGAAATTCTCTCTTGTATAGTGTGTGTGTGTGTGTGTGTGTGTGTGTGTGTGTGTGTCTGTCTGTCTGTCTGTCTGTCTGTCTGTCTGTCTGTCTGTCTGTCTGTGTTTATATGAAATACAGATAGAAATGTTTTTTTTTTCTCTAGCAGCTTTTAGGATAAAAAAATTAGGCTAGATAGCCTTTAAAACAATAGATAAATATTAGATTCCTAAACATGTATTTAAGGTATTTAATAGTATATTAAGATAGAAAGACAGAACTTTACTTACCAATTAACTGTTATTTTGTTTTTGCCTGGCAGTATTAAACACAATTATCCTACTTTAAAATGCATTTAATCAAAAGAAATGAGATATTAGCAGAAATAAATTAATAAATCCCATTGCCCAATAATTAGAAGGAAAATTAAAACTGAATTTGAAAAAGAAGTCTCCCATCCAATAAACATTGATATTCTTTCCGGGAGAGAGTGGCCACAAAATGATACACAATCTATTACAGTTATGAATTTGGAAATACCAAGATTTCTTCAAATGTGAACCTATGTTTTCAATAATAATATTTAAACAATTAAATAGAAACAAATAAAAAAGACATTTAGACATGTTACTATTCCTTTTTCTTTATTCGTATCTATGGAGATTGTGAAATGATTTTGCAATTACTAATTTTCCTATCAGTGATCAGTTCACCCACTCAATTAATTTCATTTCAAAATTCTTTTACATTAGTGGAGATTTGGTCTAAATTTCTGTAAATTATAGCTTAAAAGGTATATTAACAGCTACAACTTAGAAATCTATGCAGATTGGATTCTGATTCATAATATTTTAATATTATTTATATTAATATTAATATTTCATTTTTTTGAAAAATAATGTTAAAAAATGTTGCCTGTCCCCAGAAACTAGAATTTTTCCCCATTATATCAGAATGCTACTTTATGCAATCATTTAATTAAATTCTCTTCCCAGTGGAAAATGTATAAAGTCAAAATTTATAAAAGATATCACATCAGATATATTTAAATAAACACCAATTTGCTTCAGAAAAGAAGAAAATTCTTTTTCTGTTACACTTTCAATCTGTAAGTGACTTACTATTTGTCTCCATAAATTTTGTCTTCTGGTATATATGCTTTGAAGAATATTAATTATCTCTCCACTAAATAAATGCTGTCCCACTAAATGTCATGTAGTGAAACAGCTATCTGCAGTCTAAGATGTTCTTATTCTGAATGCTTATTAATATCTATTTTGTTTCCCTCAAGAGTCTTGTACGCCAAAATAAAACTGACTTCTGTGTGCTGATTAACATAATTGGCCAATGAAAACTCTATAGTTATCTCAGCATACTCCTGTACCACTAATTACATTGCCTAATAAAATCTCAAAATAATGTAAGCAGAATTCGGACTGCAATCATAGCAGTAGTCCAAAATGTGTGAAATATTAATCAAATGAGAATACTTGCCTGAAGCATGTTCTAGAACAGTTTCCTCACTTGGGATATCTACCTTTTAAGAAATCCCATCCTCTGTTCTATCCATGACATCTGGGAAAGAGCTATGAACTTAACCCCATATCATGAACAGAGAAGTGGAAAATTCAAGAGAAAGGACAGAAAAGAAGTTTAAGGACATCCACAGAAACCTAGTGGAATCCTCCTGGACTCCGACTCCTGCTTAAAGAGCTGGAACAGCCATGCTTAGGGGGGATTTGTTCAGCTTCATATTGTGCTCCAATACATCCTTTCCTGGATAGAGAGGCTCTCCGCTTGGACACATGTGCCCTAGTAATCTCCCATTTGGACTTCTGTAATATGGACTATCTACATGGTATTATCCTTGAAGAGTATCCAGAAACTTAGGCTGGTACAGAATAACGCTGAATGAGGAATTTTGGGTGCCCAAAGAAGGAGCGTAACACCCAACTGCACTGGGTGCCAGTTTGATTCCAGGTCCAATTCAAGGACCCAAGGGTTATGATAAATAAAGATCTACATGGCTTGGGGCCAGGCTATCTATGGAACCATCTTCATCCATTACATGGACCCGTCTCACTTGGTCAGGCAGGGAAGGTATGTTGCAGAGCCTGCCAGTTAAAGAACTTCAACTGGTGGGATCCAGGAAAAAAGCCTTCTTGGCCTTTGCCCCTGTCCTATGGAATATTCTCACCTTGTAGGTGATTCAGGCCCCCACATTCATTCCAAAAGAGAGTCAAACATGATGCTATAGTCTCATGTGGGGAACCCAGAGGAACACTCATCACTGGTTCTGCCCTGAAATCCCTCCCTTCATCTTTCAATTAATTTTAACAGGATCTAATCCAGCTTCTCCACATGTTGCACAAGGATGCATGCCTTATCTCTTCCAATTTACATTAAGTTGTGAGATTTCTGAATGGTGCAGTGCAGTGCTTATGGTATCTGGCTGGAAATGGGGAGAAATCCACTTTAGGAATAAAGCCACCTGTGTGACTATAGGCCAGTCTCCCCCCCTCTCTCTCCATCCCCCCTCCCCCCTCCCTCCTTCTCTCTCTCTCTCCCCCTCCCTCCCTCCCCCCCTCTCTCTTGGCAATGGCAAACCACTTCTGAAAAAGCTTGCCAACAAAATGCAGTGACTTCTCTGGGCAGTCACCAGAAATTCAGACTGCCTCAAAGATGCAAAAAAGTCAATGTGTATGGAAAAATCACCATTTAAAGACAGGAGAATTATAGAGATGGATGTATTTTTTGGAAAATCTGAAACTTTAACTAGCCATATTATGTGTAAGCATTAGAGAGAAGGAATTTTATACAAGAAAGGATAGGGAAAATTTGACCACATTGTTTAAAGCTCCTCTCCATTAAAGCTGTTTTTTCCAATTGCATTACACCCTGATCCTCACTTCAGTAAAAGCCAGGAATTGCCAGCATGTGACATAACTGCCAAACATCCAGATTTGGGATCTCTAAAGCACATTGATAGTAATTAGAGATGCACTGTTAGGTTAGATGGATCTAGCCCAATAACACTCTGTACAAAATGACTGCCTTGGCAAAGTCGTTTATTCAGAGGTGCATCTATGAACACATCCTTAACTGACCTTTCTCCTTTCCTTGCAGATGTGTGTCTGAAACTGCTAGGTGTCCACATGGGAGCAGTCTTTTATACTCAGAGGGAGGGGCCTTAAGGTAAGGTGGGACTATGAGGATGATGGGTTGTGTGGTTGGGTTAACTCTTGCAGGGTAGTGGGGAATAGGGACACAGACAAGTTAGACATTTCACCTGACAAAACCCTCTCTAAATGTCTAACTGTTGGCATATTTACAATATCTGAATACATATATATCTACATACAAATACACATGCAATTTACATATATACACACACTTTCAATGTGAGATATGCATGCTGTTTGTGTGGCAATGGTTTGGTGAGTATGTCAGCCGTTTGCTCTTCTGTGTCACAATGTATGGCCTTAATGAATCCGATTTCAGAGAGTTGCCTAACGTGTTTACATTTTATGTCAATGTGTCGCGACCTCTGACCCACGACGTCGGCCTTTGATATCTCGATGGCTGCTTTATTGTCCTCGTGAATGATTATGGGGTATGATGGTTCTGTCCAGATGTCGTTGAGTAGATCATCGAACCAGATTAGGTTATTGGCAGCTTTAGACATGCAAACAAATTCTGCCTCAGTGATGGAGGTGGCCACTAGTTTTTGTTTACCTGTGTACCAATGTATTGGGCTGTTGTTGAGGAAGAAGATGTAACCAGAAGTGCTCTTCCTGCTCTTGATGTCTCCTGCCCAATCGGCATCTGTGTAACAAGACAGTTTTGGCTTTGTAGATGTGCTGGGTTCAAGACACAAGTGGGCATCAATACTGTATTTCAAGTATCTGAGTATTCTTTTAATGGAGTTCCAGTGGTAGATTGTGGGTTGACTGACATGCCTGGATAATAGGTTGACTGCTAGGGCAATGTCTGGCCTTGTCCATTTGGCTATGTACAGTAGTGAACCTATGGTGGACCTGTATAATTTGTTGTTTGTGAAAGGTTCCACTTTGTTATACAAGTTCTTTAAGAAGTCTGGTTGCATGGGGCTTTCACTGGGTTTAGCTTCTGACATGTTGCACTTTTGCAATAGTTCTGTGATTTTTTCTTTTTGAGAGAGTCAGAAACCTTTGTCTGTTTTGGTTACCTGAACTCCTAAGTACTTGTCTATTGTTCCCAGTGACTTCAGTGAAAAATGTTTCCTTAGTTCAGTGGCAAACATATCACATTTTTATTTTTGTCTTCCTATGTATAATATATCATCCACGTAGACGAGGACACTTTCAATAGAGTCTTCTTCTCTTTTTGTGAAGAAACATTTGTCTGCTGATGTGACTGTGTAGCCCATAGATTTGAGGGCCTTGGCCAAACAATCATACCGCCTTTTGCCGGATTGTTTGAGGCCGTATAAACTTTTGTTCAGGAGCCATGTGCTATCTTTCCCTTCATTAAATCCTGGTGGAGCCTTGACATAGATTTCTTTGTCTAATTCAGTGTGTAGGTAAGCTGTTTGTACGTCAAATTGGAATACCTCTAGCCCCAGGATGGTGGCTATTCCTAGGGCGCTCTTGACACTCTCAGCCCTGACTATGGGTGAGTAGGTGTCTGTATAGTCCTCTGGGTATTTTTGAGCGAAGACTTGCGCAACCAGTCTTGCTTTGTACAGTACTTTATTGTCTTCTAGTGTTTTGATCCTGTATATCCACTTGGTTCCAATTGGTTTTTTATTTTCCAGTGTTTTGGCTGGCATGTATACTTGTAGGTCTTTGACGCTCTCCATTTCTTTTGCCATGGCTTGTTCCCATTTTTCTCTTTCTTCTTGGGGAAGATTGAGTATTTCTTCATAGGAGCTGGGTGTGATGTTGTTAGTTTGTATGGACATGACATAGTCCTCAAATCTTTTTGGCGTTTTGTTTCTGTTTGCCCTGACTGGTCTGTTGGGTGGTGCGTTCGTCTCATGCAGGCACTTGACTTCTTTGTCTGTGAGACTGTCCAAACTTAGTGTGGGATGTCCTTCCTTCCATTCATCAACCATGAGTTCGTGGTGCTTGGGTTTGTGTGTTCTGTTTTCTGTTGTTCCTTCAGTGGCCTGGTCTACTTCTTCTTGTCTGTGTTTGTGTGTATCTTCACCAAGGAAAATGTCATTGGAGTGCAGTTTCGACCAGTTAGAATGTTCATGGAAATCCGCTGATTGTGACAGTATAAATTTATTGTTGCTGTCTATAAATCTGAAGCCTTTTGTCCCCGGTTCATACCCTATGAATCTCAGTCTTTTGGAGATCTTGTCTCCTTTCCTCCTTAATTGTTTGGGTATATGAATGTCTGCTGGGATGCCAAATACATGCAGGTGGGCTAGGTTAGGCTTCCTTTTGTGCATTATTTCATATGGAGTTTTATCAATTGAGCTAGACCAGAGTCTGTTCAATGTGTAGTTTGAATAGCATAGTGCCTCTGACCAGAATGCTTGGCCCATTCCTGCATCCTCTAGGACACACCTCATCATGGTTTGGAGCACTCCATTTTTGCGCTCTACCGCTCCGTTCTGGAAGGCAGAAAAGGGTGAAGAGGTGAAGTGTAATATGCCATGTTCTTTCAGCCATTTTGAAAAATCTCTGACCATGAATTCAGAACCGTGTTCAGTCATTATCTGTTTGATCTTAGTGTTATGTTGGACCTCCACCCTCTTATAGAATTCCTTGAACCTTTGGAATGCTTCGTTCTTGTGTCTAAGCATGTATACAAAATCATAGTGGCTATAATCATACACAATGGTCAGAAAGAACCTCTCCTTTTGCCTGATGGAAGGCTTCTTTAGGCCTACCAGGTCCATGTATACTAATTGAAAGGTAGAATCGGTAGTTCGCCCTGATTTTCTTGGCCTTGGCTTGACCCTGATCTTTGAACACTTACAGACAGAACACTCAAGTTAGTTTTCACAATTTTTTACTCTCAATCCCTCAGTACATTCCAACATTTTCTTAACAACTGGGAATCCTATGTGGCCTAGTCTTCTGTGTAGGAGGTGAGCACAATTGTCATGGATGGGTTTTCCTATGGATATTGTGTCTCTACCAGGTGATTTACGTTTGGTGGTATCCTGGCTGACCCCCTCTGCTTCTCTATTTTCTGTTATCTCATTAGTGGTGCTTACGTTTACACATCCCTGATCGCTCTCGCTAGGTATGAAGTATGGTAGCCCACCATGTATTGTTATTTCCCCAATATTTTCCCCTTTGCTGTATATGTATGCCCTGCTTTTCTTGAATAAGACTCGGTATCTGTATCTTGGGTTAATTTTGTGGTGGCTAATACATTGTATGGAATCTCTGGTACAAATAGTACCCCCCCTATTTCCCCTATTCCTGGGATGTGTACGCTCCCCTTTCCCATTACTCTGGCGCTACTTTGGTTGGCCACCTTTACCTCAAAATCCATCTCAATGAAGGAGATGAATAATTTGTCGTTATATGTTGTATGGTTGGTGGCCCCTGAGTCTATGAGCCATATATTCTGCCTTTCTTTCTGGCTAATATTAACCAATACTTCGCCTCCACTATCTTTTCGCATATTCATTCATTATTATTTTTTAAATCACTGTTGCTTGATTTAGAAATTTCTATTTTTGTGAGACCTGTTTCTTTTTTTCTTTTCTTTTTGTGGGTTTAATTTCCATCCTGGTTTCCTTTCTACAAGTTGTATATCAACTGATCGGTTTTCATTCTGCTTTATAAATTGATCTTGTTGGTTTTGTTTTGGTATCTCATATTTATTCTTTGCCAAATGTATATCAGCTAATTGGTTTCCATACTTGTCTTTGACTTGATGAATCATCACGTTGTAGTCAGATGCCACTTCTCTCATATTTGTAGATAATCCAGCTGGGGTATCTAAAGAATCCAAAGGCAATTTGTCTACCACAACCTCTGTAATTCGATGTTTTCCCTTTATTTCCAACTCCTTCTGCTTATCCTGTATTATGCCTAAAGATGTTAAGTTCATTTTCAAAATTTTTTGATAAAATTCTTCCGCTCTTTCAAGAGTATTTAGTTGGTATCTTTCTCCTTGATATCTCAATATTATACCAACTGGGGCATCCCACCTAAATGGAATATCTCTTTTTTTTAACTCAGTCACCAGAAAACCAAATTTCTTCCTTTCCGTTAACATCTTGGGCAGGAGCTCTTTGTAGATCCAAATCTTTCTTCCATACAATTGCAAAGTAGAATTAAAGGAATTTTGCACAATATTATTCCTAATTTCTTTATCTGTAAAATAGATCACCACATCTCTAGGCAATTGCCTTTGCTTTGCAATCCAGGAGTTTATTCTATAAACTCTGTCAATCCTACAAAACACTTCCTCAGGTTGAACCTTTAAAATCCCAGCCAGAATTTCAGAAGATATTTTCCTTAAATCATCTCTGTTATTTTCCTGCAAACCTCTCAGTCTAATCGCATATTCAGTGAAATTATATTGCATCATTAAGACTTCTCTTTCAATCCTCTGTTGCAAATTTTCTACATTACCAGTCTTTTGATCAGCCTCCATTTTAGGTTTTTCTTCTGAGCTATTATCTTGAGTATTTGTCAAATCATTTTCAATTTTTTGGATTCTATTGTCCAAATTATCCTGAGTTTCTTCCATTTTAGACTCTAATAACTTAGTATTTGCATCCAACTGGATCATAAATTCTGAAAAACCGTTAGCCATTTTTAAAATCTTTCGCTCCAAAAAGTCAAACTTAGATTTCACCAGTTCTTTAATTTCCTCTTAAATTTTTCAAGATGCTGGTTCACAATTTCATCCCTTCTTACAATCTCCTCTAAAAGAAATTCTATTATGTTAAAATCAGGTTTCTGAGACTGGAGACTTAAAACTTGTTCTTGTAATTTGTTAATGGAGGAATCCCCCCCCCACTGTTTGTTTGTCTGACTTTATAAGTCTCAATGCCATGTTTCCGCCCAGACAAGCTTTATTAGAAAAAAGAAGAAAACCTCTTTCCAACCAAGAACAATATCAGCTCTCCAGGAAAAAAAAACACGAACGTGAAGTTTTGTCTTCAATTGTAGCCAAAGGTATTTATTCCGCTACATTGTGATAATAGAAAATGGAAGGACTTTCCCTTTCAGCCTCTCCTCCAGCCGCGGCAGTCGCCATTTTAAAAATCTTTTTTTCTTTCCTTTTCCTTTTTTTGTTTCTTAAATAGCTTTTGAAAAATAAGTAAAATACTTGCAATTCAGGATCACAGGTCCAGCTCACATCTTCTTTAATTACTCTGTTAAATTTGCAGGCTTGCTCTTGATGCCAGCTCTGCATATAGCAGAGGTCTCCCAAAGCCCGGAGCAGCGGCTGGAGATATGGGGAGTCTCATCCGCTCCATCCCAAAAGTAAAAGAAAAACTTTTGGGACTATGCAAAGAGCTCTATCCACCCCAGCCGGCTCTATCTCCATTTCCTCATGGAAACGGAGTTTTTTCGAGCTGCCATTCTGTTGTGAAGGCGGCTCTTTACAGGCAGTGGGGCTGACGATCCCGAAAGAACGTCTGGCGGCAACAAGCAGCAAACCAGAAGTCGGTCTGGGGTCCCTTCTTGATAGGTGGCGGTCCCTCCTTAAATTATCCTCTGCAATTAAGTGATTGGTGAGTGTGTCTAAAGATATGTGTTCTATACTGAGGCTATCTAATTGTGTTACAAAATTGTCCCAGCTATGGTCTAATGAGTTTATGATTATGCTCATCATGCTCTCCTCCATGATTGCTTCCCTTCTTTGTAGCAGTTCAGCCCTGGTAGCATTGAGCTTTAATAAATGCTCACTCATGGAGACCCCTGGCCTGAGTCTGGCAGAATGGAAGTCTCTAGATATTCTTGTAGTGGTGGCCCTGCTCCTGCTGTACAATAGACCATAAAGTTTTTGCATAACCTCGTATACTGTCAGGTGATTACCTATGCTAGGGTACATGGTGGGTGAAATGCTAGTTAACAATAAACAAAATGCTTTGTGGTGAATACAGTCAATTTCAAATTGAATACAGTCAATTTGGTGGTTTGGAAATTAGGAAAAGTACATTTTCTCTCATAAATATTATTTGTAGTTGCTGGCTCCACCCTAAAAGATTTTTTCCATCTATTTGGAGCTTAGGGAAATTAATTGGTAATGTCCCAGAATTGTGTGTATTATTACTTACAGAAGATAGCTGTGCATGGCCCTGGATGTGATTGAATTGATAATAAGGAATTGGTACGCTTGAGGTCAGGTTGAAAAAACAGTCAGTCATTTTTTTTCCTTCTCTCCCAGCAGGTGAAGACTGAGCATGCGTGAAGCTCATTTTCTGCTGGAAGTCGCCGGGTGAGGAGCTCGCGGCCGCAGCTCCTAGGTCTAGGCCCAGGCCTGCCAGGGGAAGGTCGGACTCACCCCTGGAGTACCTGGACTGGGCGTTGGGTGTCCGGAGCTGTTCCTGGATAGCTGGGACTTCGCTGGACATCGGCGGGAGGCTCTGGAACTC